>NW_009909570.1:18171-40737 GCF_000696875.1 Nestor notabilis
TTTTTGTGTATTTAATATTAACATTGTCGGACATGGTTCCACAAGTAGAACAAATTGCTTAAAATGACACTGCCACATCTGAGCAGTCTTTTGTGCTTTTATACTAACTTAATTAGTTGTCTAACAATAGAACGCATTTTCATAATCACAAGATTTTAACTATGTATGATCAGAAGGTCAAGAGTAAGAGAGAGCAGAGCAGATTTAGTACATTTTATGACTGCCAACTGTTTTCTGTGTGTGCACTTTAAATCCAAGTCAAGTTGCAAACGAGTTGATTCTGGTGATCTCAACTTAGTGTTATAAAACAGTATGTATATTGCAGAATTACTGCACATTTTGGCACAGTTATGGGAAATAGTTATGTCTAAGTGAAGAAGGCTGATGTTTGCTCAAGCAGTGAGGAAGTTTCCCAATGTCTGTAATTTTTTTACTTTAACAGGAGATACCAGGTTCCAAACTACCAGGATTCCTCTATGTAATTACTGTTCAGACACAGCTTGTGTGAGAACCTGTGAACATCTGTTGATAACTGCTTAAAAATATGTTCGTTTATTAGACTTTTTTTTTCTTTCCCCACTGGTGTGTTATACTCCAATTTCTTTTCCAACTGAGGGTGGTTGTGCAGAATACCACCTGTTGTTCCCAGTTCTCTGAAAGGTTTTCAAGCTTCTCGTTAGTCATAACACCTTTTCTGTGAATATCATTCCAATGGGGTAATCTAGCCAAAGGGATACAAAGGTCTCACCAGGAGGAAGACATGATGGAGCACCAAGTTCTAGCTGTATATATAAAACCAATTATCCATAGGTACTCTCTATTTCAAAATAATTGGATCAACAATACTCTCTTCTTTAAGAACGGAATAACTCTTACTGTGAGTTCTTGGCTACACATTGGTTCCTGTTGGCACAAGTCTTGTATGTAATGGAAGTTCAGAGCAAGCTAGAATGAGAGGTATTTGTTTATCTAGTATGATATCTTTTCTTATTATAGCTGACTTCAAGTGTATGCTTTTACTCTATCCTTTTTTCTTTTTTTTTTTTTTTTTTTTGTATAGTAGATTCTAGGAAATACAACCAAATAAGAAATTTGTTCTTCAGCAATGAAATAGGACTATATTGCTGAAGAAACTGATTTTTGGGCAAAACCCTATGTGCTTCTATTTTAATTTATAAAGGTTCTGAATTCTCCCTCCAAATTTAAATCTGACTTCCAAATAGAGTTACTTAAAACATTTAATAGCTTCAAGAAATTTCTGATTATGTACTGAATGTTTTCAATTATCTGAGGTAGGAAGAATGCTGAATTATATTTAAAATTGTTTTTTTAAACATATGGATTAGACAGCATATCGTAAGTGCTTTAGAGACTATGGATGTGTTTCGAGAAAGAATAGTTTATTCTCTTTGGATAAGAAGCTTTAAATATATGTTTATTAGGATTATTGACAGCTGGTTTTAGGACATCATTAATAAGCATTAAAAATAGTAAATATTCAAAGGCTTAGAGAATAGTTTGCAAGCCAGTATATAACAACTATATGCTGTACTGTTCCCTTGGCTACTGCCTTATTTTATCATCAGGGGAAACTTAGAGAGGATCTTGGATCTAAAACCACCGATTTTTTTTTTCCCTCATTATGTTCATATAATACTATTAATTTTAGAAATATTTATTTGATTCCCTTTTTCTGTTGCTTTCGTATTACTATAGCAGGATATAATGCCACCTTTTCCACCTGTATAGATTGAGCACTACAGAGATTACGTTTTAAAAATTTTTTTCTTTCAAGTTTCCGTGTTTCTTAGAATCACTTTCTATCTAGTGATGTGTTAGAATAATGCATTTTTAGCATTATTTGAAATCATAACATTCATATTTCTATCCCTGTTTTTTAAAATCAGCAGCAGTAAGAATCATAGAATCATAGAACAATTAGGGTTGGAAAGGACCTTAAGATCATCTAGTTCCAACCCCCCTGCCATGAGCAGGGACACCACACACCAAACTATGTCGCCCAAGGCTCTGTCCAGCCTGGCCTTAAACTCCTCCTGGGTTGGAGCATTCACAGCTTCCTTGAGCAACCTATTCCAGTGCCTCACCAAATCAAAGCTAATGCTTTTAATCATCATTTCAATATATGGTTTGATTCCTGCAATTTACATTACCCGTTTTGGTAACTGGAAGTAGTGTTATTACTGGTTGGTCTCAGTGTTGTTTTTCCAGGAACTGGCATTATCCCAAAGATCTTGACTCCAAGCTTCAGGGGTATTAAAAGTAAGAACTTTTTTTTGCAACACAGCCATAAAATTTATGCCAAAGTGAGTCTTGATGTAATGCTTGAGTGTATATTACTTCCTATCGCCTTCTTTTATCTTAAAGGAAGAATTATCTGTTCCAAATTAGATTCAAAACACAGAGCTGAGCCCACACAAAATAACACTGCTGATGTTGAACTGTGCATTGCTGACTTTTTGCCAAGCATGTCTCATCTCTCATTCAAATGTCAGTCCTCTAATTCCAGGCACCTTCCTATTGCACAGACCAGAGGAGAACACAGTGTGTGAAGCAACACACTGAGAATCCAAATACTTCAGGTGTGACCTGTATGAAATCATCTGAATATTCTTTTTTGTGCTTTTGTGATCATTCTATTTTCTGAAGAGCTGTTTTAATCAGCCAACTTTCTGTTTATTTTCCCAAATCTCTTTCTGATGAACTCTGCAGCCAACAGAATCTGTCTATTCACAGGATGCTTACGATGTATTCAGTTTTTTTCATCCAGTACTTTTTGCAAATTAGTTTTCCTAGTTACAGCATGGTATTGCCATAATAAGGTAAAAAAAAACAGAGGGTCTCCATTTTTTTTGCTCAGAGAGTCTCATTCTATGGCTAAAATTATTCTTTTTTTTTTTTCTATGCTATTTTAATGATTGCATATAATTGATGACTCTTATTAGAGCTTAAAAAATATAACCAAACCCACTAATATTTATCCATAATATATGTACATTACTTTTAAAAATACCCATCTCTTCAGTATCAATATGAGTCAATGTTTAGCTTTTTCTCGGTGGCAGGTTCAGTATTTTTTGATTATTAGAGAATAGCTTGTTTGTGGTTTTGTTCATTTGTGAACTTAGTGGTAAGTGAAGGTGAATAAAGAAAGCACTGCACCAAGATTTCAGTATAAATCCTTTCCTGAGGAGTGAGTGGACAGAAGTGATTCCTAGCAGTCTCACATGCTGCCATGTGAATCAGAGCAGAGTATGAATAAAATGCTCATAATAGTACAAGGGACCATTAGAGTTGCTAGGCTTTTGTGTTTACTTATACAGATGTAATTAAGTCCAGTAACCTTAGCAGCAAAATTAGTTTGTGCTGCAGTAACTATTTTTAAGTAAGGCAAGAACAGTGGACAGTACATGAGGAGATATGAGGAAGCAAAGTTCTCATTTGCCTTGAGTAGTCTTCAGCAAATTGTTCTAAATGTAAAGGATTCAACACAAAAAAAAAAAATAATTAAAGTTAATGGAACTTAGATTTGATAAATCATGCTGTTAGGAAGCAAAGGTCTTAAAAGAACATAACTACAGCATTCTTAAGGAAAATATAAAGAAGCTGTATCTGTCATCATGTGCACAATAACAAAATTTCAGAGTAGTAAGGCTTGCACCAAGCAGGGCACTAAGATTTCAGGTTACAAGCTTCTATTTTAGGTAGCCGTGTCAGGAACTTTGAGAAGATCAGTTGAAGGTTGAAGGCTGATTTTGCTATCCCTATTTCATCAACTTGGAACCACGCAGCCGCTCGCTCACCTCCCCCCTCTTCCTTCCTCCCCCCGCTCCTGGAGGGATGGGGAGGAGAATCGAAGGAATGTAACTCCCCCGGGTTGAGATAACAGCTCTCCAGTAACTAAGGTATAATACAAACCACTACTGCTACCAATAATAATGATAAGAGGAATAACAAGGGAAAAGGACACAACCGCTCACCACCCGCCGACCGATACCCAGCCCGACCCGAGCAGCGATCTGGGCCTTCCGGGTAACTCTCCCTAGTTTATATACTGGGCATGACGTGCTGTGGTATGGAATACCCCTTTGGCCAGTTTGGGCCAGGTGTCCTGTCTCTGCTTCCTCCTGGCTTCCCCTCCTCTCTGGCAAAGCATGAGACTGAGAAAGTCCTTGGTCAGAGTAAACATTACTTAGCAACAACTAAAAACATCGGTGTTATCAGCATTGTTCCTCCCAGACTGAAAGTCAAAAACACAGACCTGCACCAGCTACTAAGAAGGAGAAAAAATGACTGCTGTAGCTGAACCCAGGACAGCTTGTCAGTCACGACTTACATTTAGTCTTGAGCCTCATCCCTTCATTTGCTGGGTTTGGACCCTATGGCTCTGTCTAAAATTCTTGTTTGACACCTATTCAGTCTGAGGAAATTGCTCGTTGGTGCTTTCTCTTTTGTCAATAATGTATCCATGAAGCACAATTTCATTCCTTCTTTTTTTTTCCAAGTTTTTTATTTACCACTGAAATCTAGGCAAAGAAACTGAGATAAAACCATGAATGCTAATGCATTTCCCCCACCCTGCTCCCTTACCCTTCACTCTATGAAGTTGTTAGAATATTGTATGCACTGTTGAATATTGTCAACATATGACAAGTACCAGCAGAGGCTTAGCTGGCTTTCAGCTTGAAAACATGCCTTAGCAACAGGTCACAGAATAAACATAGATCTAGAAAAACATTTAGAAGGAAAACATGACAATTAACATATATAAGCACAACACATTTTTATATATAAAGTATGCATTAACTCAGTGCCATCTTATATTACGTGCTCATGAGTGACACAAGGGCCTGGGGCAATTTTAAGTCCTAAGTGATCTTACAATATAACTTCTACACAACAGAATGTTAGGATTCTGTAGTGATGGGCCTTGTCCTAAATCTAGTTTTAGATATATGGAAATAACAAGAAAAGGGAATATGAAGCACTGATGACAGTCATTAACCGTTACAAAATACATATACATAGTAGATCTCTTCTGCACATGCTGCCCTGGGAAGAATGTTAAGCGAACAAGGCTGTAAAAATGACATGATTATACTCCACAGACTTGCTCATGTGTCATGTGCCTGAGATGCAGAGGTGGTAAGATTTACCAGTGGTCACAAAGAAACCTGTATCAAAAGCTGAAGCTGAATCCAGACCATCCTTTGCCTAAGTTAGATTCCTGGCTGCTTTCTTCCCCAAGTTATTACTGCTCTTATGGTCTGAATGTGGCAAACAGGAGGTTAGGTAGCTAGGAAACAAATCTAGTTAAATCCAAATTGCAGATTTTCTGGACGCATCACTCAAGCAAGGAAGCAGCAGAGAAGAGATTTATTAAGTACAAAAGCCCAGTGTTAAATTTTGTTGTATTTAAAAGAACTGTTGCAAAATCTGAATTCTTCTTTTGCTTTTAAAATGTTCACCATTTCTCTGAGAATATGCATGGTTATTCCTCATTAGAAGGTGAGCTAAAAAGTCCTTTTTGCAGAATTTGTTTTGCTCATGGTTCTTAAAAAACATGGATATAAATGTACAGTCATTAAGCAGATACCAATTTTTTTTACAGATTTATTTTTATTTGAGTTAGTAGCATGGATTTTGGTCTATTAGAAAAGTGACTTAAAAATCTGAACTTCAAGTTACTTATAGTGTCAGCAGATAGAGGGTATATCATGAATTGTAGAGAAAGCTGAAAGGGGAAGCGAGAGAATCTCAAGGAGAGTTTTAAAAACTGCTTGATGTTAAACAAATGTATCGTATTTCAGGTTAAGCCTTAGGGAACTTAGATTTTAAGTTAGTATTCAGGAGTTTTGTTTTCCTTTTATCATGATTGTTGAGTGTGCATATAGCTTTTTTCAGCAGAGAAAAAGCTGGGGTTACAGGTGGGTAAAATTAAATTTGATGGGTTGGAGATTAAAGTTATGCCTTGATCCAGCCTCTTAGGAAGAGAGGAATTGTGGTGCTGAAGCATAAATTTACACCATGTCACAGCAGCCTTTATTAATAGATTATTTATTACACTCAGTATATATTGATACTTCAACAGAAGAATAGAAATACAGAAGGATGTACAGTTGACTGGATTGTAGGGACCCATTTGTATTACTTCTCTTTTAAGCAGTTTTTTCTTCTAGTTGACCACAGATAGTAGATCTCTTTCTTTCAGAACAGTAAAAGCCAGAAAGCCATAACTGACAGCAGGCTGATTACATTTCCCTTTTACAACAACTTGCACAGATTATCAGTTCTCTGGATTTTTAGAAATTTCTGATATACAGGAGTACTATCTAGAATTAAGAAGCATTTCTGTGCGGCAGCTCTTTTATATACCAGGTAGCTAACAGAAAATCAGCTGCAAAGGTGATTCCAAGCTGTCTTTTATTTAGGCTGGGTTTAGCCTTAACAAAAGCTGAGAGACAGAATAATCAACAACTTCTTCTTTTTGGGAATCTTTGATTAATAAATTAATTGCAGTGTTTCCTAACTGTTTGCCCTCATTTTTGGGAGTGGGGAAATATCATGTTCGTGAAGTGGAGAGCAAGTGCTGAAGTTCAAAAAAATAGCAGTTCTGTGTATTGTCTGCTTATCTCTCAGGAATATTATAAAGAGAAGTTTCAGCAATATTGAAAAGAGTAAACATAAATTTTAAAAAATAAGCAAGAAATCCAGTGACCCTTAAAGAACTAAAGATAGAAATACAGTAATAAAGACACTAGAGACTTGACTCAAAAGATCTGTTATACTCCTAGCTCTTCTAATGTTTTTCTATGTACTTGCAGGCAAATGTCTCTCTCTGTATTTCCATAAACCTTCAAAAAATACTGATTACTGCTTTGTTTTTGTTGTTTACCTAAACATGCTTACTAGAGGCGTTGGAGAAAAAATTGCCATTTTTCCATAATTTCCTGGCTTATTATTCCCACACTAGCTTTTCTTTGCTTTCCAACTGTACAAGTCAAATATAGCTCCTGCAGATCTACCAGCTGCAGGAAAAGAAGTTTGGCTCCCTCTTTCCAGGAGGCCAGTTTGACAACAATTTTAATCACTTCATAATCCACAGTGTGCCATTAGTTTGGGAATGGAACATAGATCTGAATTATATAAAATGCCACTCATAGTCAGAAGTCCCTTGGAGCTGTTACCATTACAATAAGTTATTTTTATTACTTCATGAAAGTATTGATTTATGGGCACATAATAAATCCAAAGAATAGGCACATTATAACATGGAAGAAAGAAGTATGAGGAAAAAGAGAAATATGAATTCCTTCACATTGTGTTCTTTAGAATAGGCAATGATTTTCATGAATAAAAGAAAATATATATCATAAAAGTGAAATGATAGGTATAGTAACCAGCAGCAGGACAGTAGCATCATGTAAAAACTCCTGGAAAACAACAGGATTTCAGTTTTTAACTGTCAGATCATATTTAAAAACAGGCCAAATATCCTTTGTCATTCACACAGTTTCAGAGGAACTGTGTGAACAGTTCCATCAGAGTTCCACTCTTACACCTTGGGTGCACTGTTAACACAGATTTTATCTGAACCGCACAGCAGGCTGCCTCCTGATTGACATTTATCAGTATTTACCCTATTCTTCTAACAGAATTTTGAATGGATTTTTGATTTTATGGACCATGAAAGTTATGGAGACCAATAACTAATAGTTACTGACCAGATGCCAACAAATAGTCAGCACACACATTTGTTTTCTGTACGTAGCAAACCCTGTATTTAAAGATGCGTTGGCACTGCTGCTCCCATTTTACAAATGAGAAAACTGAAACATGGAGCATGTAAGTTATAAACAGATTTGCTGGTAGGACACAGCTGTTCTGTATGGTTACTTGTTAGCAGAGCATGCTACTTGACTTCCACCAGATTTTCTGGTGATAATTATAGTATAAAAGGCTGACCTAGCACATACAACAGATAATTTATCACTTCAAGGTGGAAATAAAGATTTTTCTATCCCATTGTTTTTCCAACTGTTCTCACTTTCATACACACACAACTTACAAGTCTTACTTGTGGATTGTTCCATTTTTGGATGGAAAATAGATGAACCTACAAATATTCTTTCGTTATCTGTTAACAATTCAGAAATAGAACAAGTACACGGACACTGTATTGTGTATTCGTGACAATGAAATGAAAAGATTGAGAAGACTTATATTATCAAAAAATGAAACCCAGTTGTTTAGGCATCCTGAAACATGTAATTTTGATTAAAGAAAACCATTTTAAAATATTGTCATGTAAACATAAATGTTAAAGATGGTTTGAAATAAAATGACAGTCCAAGCCATGCTTCTAATGTTCTGAGAACACAAATCTGAGTTCTTCAAGTTCTTCAGATTTTAGGGGAATAATTAAAAAAAAAAAAAAAAAAAAAAAGTACTTTGGGAAATTCTTCACTGGTGACATTGACTAGTTTTAGAAGAAATAATTTGGTTCCAGTGCTGTGCTTTTAGCCTAGTGATCCTTCCCTGACATTGGAGCAAGTCTCTGCCAAATACCACAAGGTTTTAAGTGCTGCTTAAGCCTTTGAAGGTTTTAGTGGGTCTTAAGTAATGCCATAGTCTTCATGCTGGCAAACAGCCCAGAATAAATTTCACTTTTGATGGCAACAGCTGCGTATCTATCAGGTTTCTGATGTGTGAGGTAGACAGAGCAGGGTGCTGCAGTCCCCAGGAGCTGCCAAAAGCAAGGAAACAGAACTGCTGCACTGGGATCAGGGCTACCAAGTAACAGGCATCAGCTGGGATTTTTGTCATTTGACTGCATTCAGCTCTGGGGCCCCCGGCACCAGGGGGATGTGGACCTGCTCGAGCAAGCCCAGAGGAGAGCCACGAAGATGCTCAGAGGGCTGGAGCACCTCTCCTATGGAGACAGGCTGAGAGACTTGGGGTTGTTCAGCCTGGAGAAGAGAAGGCTCAAGGGAGACTTTAGAGCAGCCTTCCCATACCTAAAGGAGCCTACAAGAAAACTGAGAGGGACTTTATTCAAGGGCACATAGTGACAGGACAAGGGGGAATGGCACATTACAATCATGTGGACCAGCTCTGTTACAGGTGTCAGCCCTAGAAGCACAAACACTGCTTCTTTTTCTTGTCTTAGTAATTAATGTTAGCTGCAATTTGCCATGTAAATGTGACAACTAGTGATTATACTGGGGAGTCTTGAAAGTAAAATATTATGGGAGAAAAACTTCACAAATAAAAATTGGAATGCTTTGAATATTGCACAATCAAGAAATGGCATCTGTAGATCAATAATCAAGCATTTAAATAATGAACTGAACTTTTTTGCTTCACAGAAGATACATGACATCTTCTTTAATACTATTATTGTGGACATTGATTTTAACATTTTTTAAGATTCAGCTTTACTGTTTTTCAGGCTGATCAAGAATGAGCAATGAGAGAAGCTGAGAATTTATTTCTGCTTCCTAGAGAGTTTAAAAACAAGAAAAAGGAAACATAATGGGTTTGAATATTTCTTATTGTTTTATTTTTATTGCCTAATATTGAATAATGTTTTCCTTGGCTGTTTTGTCATGTGGAGACTGATTGACCCAGTGATCCTGTGATTCCATGATTATTAAGCTAAGAATAGGCACAGTAAAGTAAATCAGCTCTTTTGAGAGTTATCGAGATTTGGGCTTACCTACTGAAAGTACTGATCGTTACACCTTCAGGATTTTTCTCAGTGATTTATATCACCTCCACACTGGCAATATAATCTAACACTACCCCAGAGCTGTCAAGAAGGGCAAGGCAGTGGCCCTGGTCCATGTCAGTCTCTCTCTCACTGCACGAAAGGAGAAGCTGCAGCATCTCCTACATGCTATTGTCTGCATCTTGTCTACAAATGCAGGTAAACTAGGGAGGCCCCCACAAGTCTGGGACCTGTGAGGTCTGAAGTAGGCAACTTCAGAGCACAGGGAAGAAAGTGTTGCCAAATTTTGCACCATGCAGTTGCAACTAGTCTGTTAGCAAAATAGCACAAGTACTTCTTTAATGTAGTGATCTCTAGTGCATATAAGAGTCAAACCTTTCTTGCCGATTGATTAAGTAAAAAGAAGGGGAAAGAAGGGTATAAAAGCAGCATCTATACTTTAGGTTAGTCCACTTGTGGGTGGATGTAGGTGGTTTGTTATCAAGGTACCTCTTTGTCTGTTGATCAACATCCACTGGGATCAAGATATTGTCTTGAAAAACTGCTCTAGTTTCTCCTCTGTCTAAAAAAATACATAGCTGTATTGCAGTGAGTATCTCTATATAAAGAACATTTTTCTGCATTCCACTGTCTCACCCTGGAAAATCAAAACCTCAATGAAGTGTCTTAAGAATGGAATAGTCCCCCGCTGCTTTAAGGCACCTCAGACATAGATTTAGTCATTCCTGACCTCATCTTTCTTCTCTGTTAAAGTGTTTCAGACAGACCTTTAAGGTCAACTGACCTGCATTTTTTATTAGTTCCTTTTCTGTCATGTCTTATGGTTTTATCACTGGGACATTTTGACTGCCAATAAAATACTCCTTGTGGCCACTCTACATCTCCTCACTCTCACCCCCATCATGTTTCCGTGATCCTCACAAAGTGTCTTGGGCTCCCTTTAATCCTTTCTCACTTTTCTGAACTCTGTTTTGATCTTCTACCAGTTCACTTGTGCCATTCCCATTCTTTCAGCTCCCCTAGAGAACACTTTCTTCCTCTTGCTCTCATGCTCTCCCTCCTCCTTGTCCTGTTCTTGCATGTAAAGCATACCTGATTCCAATAAACACCATCAAATACACTAAAGCCCATAACTGAGGAAGTTTCTTCAGCTTTTAAGATTTCCAGCAGCAATATTTGCAGCCTTGACATGAATTTATTGGCTTTTACTGTGGTAGTTACAAATACAGGATTTGATTCTCCTTTCACTTACACCTATTTTAACATAACTCCATTTGATTCAGTGAAGATATTCTTAATTACAGCAATATAATTGAGAGGTTAATTTAACTAGAAAGTCAAAAATTTGGATCTATCTCCTTCCAATCCTTTGTAATAAAAGATGACAGATTCTCAGCGAGAAGTTAAATAGAAGAAACATTACAGCTTGGGAATAGCTTTTTCCTAAATATCTTTATCTAAAAATGATCTACAAGGCTGATGGCTATGTATGCATTTCTTTCACCTCTAGTTTTGTCCTTTCTGTTAACAGAAATCCTGGATATATTATGAGAATTTCTGAATGCTGAGGATAGTGTATATTCATTTTGTTGAGAAAATTTTCTGTGGGCAGATATGAGAGGAGAAAATGAACTGTGGGCCATGTATTTGATCAAAACCTAATTAATTTATTTAGACTGCAAAAGGAAATTCATCTGTCATCTTCACATGCATCTTGTTTCCTTCTGATATATCTGACCATGTTACTTCTACATAGAAACTGAAAGTAAAAAATAACCTCAAATAGCTTAAAATGCAAAAGAGGTTTCCAGAATGTGTGTGATGGGAGCAACGAACTTTGTATTGTAGATGTTTGGATTTGCATCTTCCAAGACAAAACCTGAATGTTGATTAACACAGATTTTATTTCACATTTCATTTTCTGTTTATAATAAGTCATTAAATCAATTTTTTTTTTAGAAATGTACTAATTTTTAAATTCTGTCATCAGTCCAGTCATGACATAAGTGCAGACCACAAAATCTGTATAGCTTGCTAGAATAAATGGAGACTTCAGCTTTGGTAATTTACAGGAAAACAGTGTAGATTCTGAAATTTATAATATAAAGCCGTTTCTTCAGATAAACATTTACTTCAGAATTGCCTCATAGGCCTAGTAGACTCTTAGCTGAATGGCTTCTTGATAGAAAAATTGATGGGTCATATGTGTACTAATACATGAAAACTGTATTAGTAGATATACTACTGAAATACAAGCAGAGGGAGTTTGAGAAATAAAAGGAAAAAGTAGTAGAGGCTGAAAATGTAATAGAAAAGTGACTAAGCAAGGGAAATGTTCTTGGAGATAGGGAAGAAGATAAAGCAAGACTCCTATGAACACATTGCCATGTGCAAGACTGTTAAAAGCTATCACTAAATCTTCATAATAAACATAAGTAGTAACTAAATAAAATCCAGGATTTGAATCTTTCCATTTTGATTCTTGTCACTCTTCTACTTCTCCTTTGCAGTACCTTGTAGCATTAGAGGTCGGATTAGCTCATAAAAATGGCTGAAAATATGTTTGTTGTAAATGCCCTGTTCCAGTACTTTTAATCTAACTTTCCTATTATCTAATTTTATACACATTTGAACAACACAATATTTTTCCAGTTTTTGTCTCATTCCTAGTCTTGTCCAGTAGTATGTTATCTCTTGTTTGGCTTAATAATGTTCTACAGTGACATCGCAAATCTAGAAAAGTTCATTTTCAAGATAGAGTTTGGAAAAAAGATCAATGCGTGTGTTACAATCACATGCTCCACCTATACTGCATATTATCTCCATATTTTGCAAATGTATCCAACATGCAGTTAAGTGTTCTTTCTAGTGCTAAAAAGAACTGTGAGACCAAACACTTCAAATAAAGACCACTCTGATGACACTATTGCCCTTTAATTTTAATGTATGCTTTCTCATTTTCTAAAGACCTTGAATTCAAGTCACCTTTAAAAAACTGTGAAATGTTTTTTTCTGACCTCTTCGAATTATGTATAGGTGACTCTGCATGTACTGAGAAAAAGCATTCAGAATACTCAAAAATTTACAGATTTAAATATATTTATTAGATATATATATATCAGGTTTTTCACTGTTTTCCCTGTGTGCTGCAAAATGGGAGATGTAAAGCAAAGTGTATATATGCTACTTCATGTGCTTGAGATTTAACCATAAACAGTGTGAAAAAACAGGAAAGCCAAGAGTCTTTTCTTATGCATTTCAATTATTCCTCGGCCTTTCAGAAGAATTTTGTTTTTGCTACAGTGGAAGGTACATGTTCAATTCAATAACGGTCCTTCATATTTGTTCCTCATTATGTCATTTCACTCATTGGCATGTTGTGTTCCTACTTGTCTGGCTCAAAATTATACTCTCTTAAAAAAACCCTTCTTTTCCCTGATTATTATAAAAAGGAAAGATACAGTAGCAAGGAAAAGAGGGGAAGCTTAGTAAAAGGCAGCCTGCTCCAGTTCTGGCAAATTTGATCAATGTTGTTTTGAAAAGTCAGGCTTTGCTCAAATAAAACTTCTGCTCAAATAATGTAAAATCACTTGAAGCAAATCCAAAGCTGTGATTAAATGCATGTTCTTTAAGTGTTGCAAAACCACAGTCTTATCCTACTTTAATGTAGGCAACCACCATAACTAATACTAATAAAGCAGTTTAGGAATAGGAATTCTATAGTGATCTGTGGGCATCTTCTTATCAGATGTCTTCAGGTAAAAAATGTTTGGATATGGACAAAAAGGCAAAACTAACTGCTGTCCTGGATAATTTGGGAATGAAACACTTTAATTGCAAATAGAACTATTGAATAATTAAGTAACTTATAAATAAAGAAATAAAAATTTGTACTGAAAAGCAAAAATAACCCTTTTCTTTTAGAGTCACCTTAAACTGGAGTATTCATATAACCAGGGGTTTTTTACAGTATCAAGCCTTGTGGTTTCATGCAAACCTTAGAGACCCCTCTGCTCTACAAGCTATCAGGTGCACATATTATAGATTGAGATATATCTGTAAAGCACTCAGTTGTAGGTCGGGAAAAATGTAGAATATTTGGCATATCTACGAAGTATTTTTTGAAGTTATTTGTTACTAATATTGTAATAAGATTTAGAATATTTTTTATTTTTCAAATAATTTAAATTTCATCTGGTTTTCAGATTGAAACATCACACCCTTTAGATATTTTTGGCTTTCAAATGTTTTAAAGCTTTCTGATTTATTGTTTTTCAGTGGCTATTTTGTAACAAAAGCAACAGATGCCCTTTCCTTAGTTGTCTAAAAATTACATGTGAGAATTCCACCTAATTTGCAACAAGGACCAAATTACAAAGACAATAACTTTGCCTTCCAGACTGCAAAATCCTACTTGTAAGACTTCTAACTTGATTTACATGATTCAGAGATAGCAAAGTGAAAGGGATGATGGATAGCCAGCAGCTGTATTTGACTCCGCTATGTCTTTGGAACTAATGCACAGAAATCTTAGCCCACAGTTACTTAAAAACCTCTGCTACAAGATCCATTAGGGGGGATCACCTTCGTTGTAATTTTCTCAGATAGCTGAGCCAAAACAAAAAAACCATGCTAAATTTTGCCTAATTATTTTTTTTTTTTTTTTTTTTTAGCCAAAACCGGTAGTTGTGACTACAGGCTGGGATTTCCAAAGTGTCTGAGTGTTCCTTGAGGCCCATTCCTTTCCCATTCAATAATTTATTTTTTATATAATGCTCCTGTAATTTAAGTAGGCAGGAAAACAGAAAAGCAAGAATAGATGTGTTGTCCCATTAGTGTGACTGAGGCAATTACTAATTCACAAATATTGAAACTAGCACTGATTAAGATAAATGAATTTCTCATAATTTAATAATGCAGATCATACTAGCAGCGAAGACCTATAACTATTGGCAATAGAGCAATGTGAATTTTAGTACAGAAATGCAGAGTCAATAACGTTATTTTTCTCTGAATTACCAAAAATTATATTGTTAAATACTATGGAGTGGTTTCGTTGCTGAATGCTAAAGCAATTTCAGGGTTTTATTTTACCCATTCTGTATTCCCAAATGGCATAACATTGATGTGAAATGGTGTCATTTAGTCATTCATCAGCTAAGTTCAGTTTTCTTATTAAAAGAAAAGTTGCTTCATATTGAAAATTGTACAGTAACTGTTGGGTTTTTTTCCAATATTTAGTAAAGTCCGATACATTTAAAAGATGAGACAGAAATTGGTTTCATAGTCATCCATATAAGGCTAATGAAAATTAACAAGTTTTGAGAAGGCAAAAATCAGTGTCCCTGTAATGTGTACTTGCTAGCTGATAAAATGCCTTATTTTGAACATAGTGTAAATGACCCTATAAGTCCAAAATTCTACCAAGAAGCTTCATTAAAGTACATAAATTACTACAGCTGTCAGAGATGGCATTCAGTATTCAATAAAAGTAGACTTAACAGAATTAATAGCAATTAAAATTATACTTTTATGATGTCAGCCACCAGCACTGTAAAGACATAATTGCCTATAAGGACTTCTCTACCATATTTATCCTCTAAAACTGTCCAATTTATATGAAAAATGCCAAAACCATGTCCCAAATGGGTACCATTATCTTCTTGGATTTTTAAAAGTGATCTGTCTTTATCCAGCCTGTGCACATTAAGCTAATTTACTTTAATTAGTTTTTTCCTCATTGTCTTAATAGGCATGTTGATAAGGTTTTACTGGGGAGGGGGAAGGGGGGATGTTGGTTGGCGTTTTTTTCTTTTCCTGACTACAGATGTTAAACTTTACTCATTAAATATCTTTTAAGAGACTATTGCCTGTAATGCCATGCTTACATTTTCCCTGTTCGTATTCTCTCTCTTCTATCCAGTTGCCAGTTAGGAACTCACTGATCTTTAGTATTTTTTAGAAATACAAAGCATCTGTGCTTTGGGTAATTAAATGGTAATTAAATAAGAACAACATTTTTGGTTGAGTTGTGAAAATTAAGTTTGCCCCTGACATAATCAATGAATTAATTCCTAGAACAGTAATTTATGTCTCTGACATCCATCAAGTAGAATATCTGTGAAAAATTGCCAGAGTTTTCAAGTGATATTAAGAACAAATGTAAGCATGTAATCAACAGGTTGGTGTCAGACTTTAAGATCTAGGCTCAGCCTTCTAAGTCAAATGGCTAAAGTTAAGTGCTTACACCTTCCTGTGTAATTGGGAGCAAGAGGTACGCTCCTAATCTAGGTCTTTGGAGGCATATAAATCATTCTATTGGCTATGTAATAGAGTTTCTGGTCTTTCATCAGTGAGCTACCTGAAGCCTGTATGTGTGAAATTTAATAGAAGATCTTACTCTCTATATCGTCTTCTGAAATATCCTCTCTTGATTGAATGAAGTTTGTGAAGGTGTGTCTGGTGCTTTGATAGCCTTTCTACAGGTCTGTTTTTAAATTGTTTTAATGTTTTCAGTCTGTAAATTTTCCTTATACAAAATGGGATATGTCAAACCATTAGCATGGTTTTATCAGATTAGACTGTGATGTGCTCCTTACCTTTCCAAATACATTTGAGGTTCAGTATGAATGTTTTGCCACATACAAAAGACAAATTGATATCTAATTTATGTTACTGGATAGGTAGTTCAATTTTAAACCAGCATTGCCACACAGTCTAGAAATCAATAACCCATAAAGATGCAGAATGCTCAGAATAGTATTGTATACAGATTTATGAGAGTGAATACTGTTTTGAAATTCAATAATAGCCTTACATGTATTTCAAAGAAGTTGTACAAATATAGAGTTTTAAAAGTGTTCAGGATTCTTTAGAAATGAAAGCATCCTTTTTGATAAAATCCCTCAGAAAAGCAAAGAATTCAATGATGAATAAATATTAAACACTGCAGAATCAGTCCCAGATTCAGCTGAGTAATTTAAGAATAAGAAACTTCATTTTGGACACCATTAAAATAACTGGAACTCATTTCTTGTTCTTAAGCATTTCCACGAATTTGAAGAATGCCATAGACTGATATCCTGATGCATAACTGACAACTTTAAAAATAAGTAGCAATGACTTATATATAACTTGTGAAACTGTTTTACAGTCATGGAATGAAAGTGGTTAGGAAGAATTCTTGGTAACTAAAGTATTTGTATGAAACAAATGTAAAACTTTTTTTTTTTTTTTTTTTTTAAAAAAATCTCTATAGTAGCGTATTGGTGACTTCATATTGCATCACATTGATTTAATGATTCATAATTCATCCCAAATATTTTTTTTCATTGTCTCTATACCTTCTGCTAGAGGAAAGAAGTTGGTTAGCAATAGGTTTCAATCAACAGAACTTTAATTGGTAGTTGAAGCCAAAGTCCCTTTTTCCAACTGAAATTTAAGGTGGAATATTATTAAATTGAAGGTGAAACAAGCTTCTTAATAAAATCAGAGTAAATCAGGATAAAATGATCCTATGTCTGTGCATGTGTTTCTGTGTATCTGTGTAAATATGTTTTCATTGAACTATAAAATTGTGAGATTAGCATGTATAGTATGTAAACTGTTGAAAATCTAGTTATAGGATATTTTCCAATATAACTATTCCTTGGTAATAAGGGGCAAGAAAAAAATAGGAGGAGAAAAAAACATTAACTGTAAAACAGTTCTACTTGGAAAAAAAGTCGGTTGAAGTCTGAGATAATGGCAGGATATTGTGATCAAATGTACAATCATTTTCCGGAGAAGATAAGATAAAAGCCTGAATATGTCTATTCTTATAAGTGCTAGCAAGCCAGAGATGCAAAGTAGATGTTTGAATTTTTTTGACAAATGTTTGGAACTTTATTAAAACTTTCCTTTTAATGTAACTTTTAAAGGAGAGCTGTCTTGTAGCAACACTCAGTGTTATCTGTAACAAACTTCCTTGAAAATGGAATGCATTACAGCCCTGAGATCTAGAAACTTGTAGCTTGTTCTTGTTTTGTACTAACAGCTTAATCATTTTCTGCTCCAAAAGCCAAACTCCAGATACAATACTATCGGAGAAAGGAAATGAGCTTTCATCAGTAAATCTAGGTGTTACTCAGATCAAATTTTTGATATGCTGAATTTAGCATCTGATTTTGCAAGAACATCTCTCCAAATCCATCATCAGTAGAAGTTGCATAGGTAAAAGCAGAAGAACAGAGGAAGCATGTGCAGTCAATTCTGTGAAATAAATCAAGTCAGACTACTAGAGCCCCCTGTAGAAGTTCTTTCAGAAAGTTTTATCTGTAACTTCTGTGTAACTTATGCAAATTACATACTGATTTTATGTTGCCTGCTTCTCAGTGATGTGATTTGTAATTCATTTAGACTTCTTCTGCATCTAATATTTATCTAATAAAATCACTTGTCATAATTGAATTGATAATTGAAAGGGATGACATTGAAAAATAAATTAGTATTAGAAAATAAGCCTGGGGATTTCTTTATGAAATCAAAAGCATTCCAAGGGAAATGGCATAAGGAGCCATAAGCATTCCAGATAGTAAATTATTTTCTATATAACATTCAGATCTGTCTCTAAAAGATCAGCTTTTGTATACAATTAAAGTATCTGCCCTGTCTTTAGCTTTTCAGTATTGTAAATATAGTCTTTCAGTGATGGAAAGATATCAAGAACTTATTTTGCATGGCTTATGGTACTGATCTTGATCAATAAAGGTTTCAGAAAGATCAGTGAAACTCTGGACAAAGCCACCAGTGAGTATACAATCACTGTATACTTAAAATTGAGTTGAGTATTTCTCTGCATTTGACACCAACCTCGCTCCCATTTTCCCTATAGTATTGACTGAAATGTGGGTAGAACCAAGCAAAGATTTCTCAAAAAAAATATGCTGATGGTATGAACAAAGAGGTACCGGGACATTGATGACATTCAATATCTGAAGGGGGCCTACAAGGCTGCCTGAAAGGAACTCTTGATCAGGGACTGTAGTGATAGGACAAGGAGTAATGGGTTTAAACTTAAACAGGGGAAGTTCAGGTTAGATATAAGGAAGAAGTTCTTTACTGTGAGGGTGGTGAGGCACTGGCAGAGGTTGCCCAAAGAAGTGGTGAATGCTCCATCCCTGGCAGTGTTTAAGGCCAGGTTGGACAGAGACTTGGGCGACACGGTCTAGTGTGTGGTGTCCCTGCCCATGGTAGGGTGGTTGGAACTAGATGATCTTGCAGTCCTTTCCAACCCATTCTATAATTCTATGGTTATTTTGCACATTAATGCTACGAAATATGGATAAATCATACTGTATAAGAAACTTCAGGATAAACCAGGGAACTGAAAAGATATATCTAAAAGATTGAGACTTTATTAGCCTTTACTGTTTCATTAGCTTTTACACTGTTGTTATCATGCAAGAGGTTCTGCTCAGTTGTTTCCAGGTATTTAGCTTCCAGTTCTTAACAGAATTATTTTCATAGACAATCTTGTATTACCGATTTTTAAAAATGATCCCATTTCTATTACACCAGTCCTCAAGGTCACTTATTGTTTCCTTTATGATGTAACAGTTCTCTTCTGTATTGGAGTACCTCCACTTACATTGTGCCATCAATAAATTTAATCAGCATACTCCTACTATTTTTTTTCTGCCAAGACCACTAGTGAAAGTATTAAATCACATAACTAAAAAATCAGGTTCTGCGAAACTCCTCTGTGTCTGGCTTTCACCACTTCCAGCAGGTATCTCGGCTTTAGACAATTCCTTACCTAACTTCTATTATCTTGAGCTCAGTTAATGTGTCATTTCATCGGTTTACTAATAATGATGGGTGAGAGCTATTGTATTTTCTATTTCCAAAAATAAAATGGGAATTTTATTAAAGGGAGGAACTAGGTTAGTTTAACATGATTTACTTTTGATGCATAAGATACACATTGAGTGGAGCAAGTAGGAGATATCTAAAGAAAGAGTACAGGGAGCATTTCTGGGCAACTCTTCCTTGTGTATACTCTCCCCACCACTTGGCAGTGAGTGGCTGAAAGTCTTGTTATGTCAGAGGTCAGCTTTGTTATGATTAATAGGTATCAATTAATCCATAGGCCTTTTGAATTCGTGCTTTTGGGCTGTGTAATCTTGTGATGGTGACTTGCACAATTTAGTTATGTTTTTTGTTTAGCAAACCTTTGCATTTGTTTGCTAGAGTTTCTGTCACACTAGTTGAATTGAAAGATCTCTGTTCTAATGTCATAGTCATAAGAATTCCCTATATATCATTATATAAGCCTTTATCATATCCTTCTTCAATTATCTATTTTGCAAGCTGAAGAACTCTGGTTCATTACACTTTCTTCCAGTATGGAGCGACTTCAAAATCCTCCATTTTCTTCCTGCCTTTTCTGCCTCTTTCCTAGATCGGATGCATTTTTTTGAGATACAGTGCTCAGAAATTCAATATTCAACATGAATATACAGTGGGTGAATTTATAGCACTAAAAAAAAGTTTCCTGCTGTGGGTTGTTTTTTGGGTTTTTTTCCCCTAATAATTTTTAACATTCTAATGCTGCTTTTTCAACTGAGATTTTAGCTGGTACTTTTAGAGAACTAGTCACAGCGAGTCTTAGGTTCTTTTTCTAACTAGAATTTAGAATCCACCATTTTGTACTTATAGAAAGGGGTATTTATTCCCACACAATTCCCTTTTCACTCATTCTGCTTCTGTGTACTATTCACAGCTGTTTCTAACAAATAGCTTTCTCTGTTGAAGCAGCTTACCAGAGATGACTGTTGAATTATGTGTTCCTGGAGAGATTCCCCAAACTTTTTTTAATAAAAGAGGTCACACTATAATAGTGATGTACTTTTTAAAATAACCTTAATTAATAATTTTGAGTTGAGACATAGCAAATTACAGTGATGTAAAATTGCAACACTGCAATGCTACGCAACTGCCATGGAATAAGTAATTTTTATTTGCTTGCTCTTTACGAGAGGAAGAGAGAGAGAACATGTTTTAAAATCATCATGTTAAAGAAGGACTTGGAGCTGCAATAGTTACATATAATTTTTAATAGAATCACAGCATTATAGAATACGAGCATAGAAGGCACCTCAAGGATCATCCAATCCAACCTTTCTAGACAAAGTATGATCTAGACTACATGGCCCAGAACCCTGTCCAGTCACATCTGAGAAGTGTCCAGAGTTGGGGAATCCACCACTTCACTGGGGAGATTATTTCAATGGCTGATTGTTCTCATTGTGAAAAATTTTCCTCTAGTGTCCAGTCAGAATCTCCCCAGGTGTAACTTGCACCCATTACCTTTCATCTCTTCCATGTGACTCCTTGTAAAAAGGGAGTCTCCATCTTCTTTGTAGCCACCCTTTAAATACTGTAACATGGTGATAAGGTGTCCCCTGAGCCTTTTCTCCAGGCTGAAAAAACCAGCTTTCTGAGCTTTTCCTCTTAAAGCAGGCTTCCCAGTCCTTTTATCATCTTTCTGGCCCTTCTCTGGACCCTCTTCAGCCTGTCCACATCTTTTTGTATAGCAGGAACCAAACTTAGACGCAGTAATCCAGGGGTGGCCTGACAAGTGCTGAGCAGAGTGGGACAATCACATATTGATCTCTGCTGGTGATGCCGTTGCTGATGGAACACAGCCTCCATCTTCTTTGTAGCCACCCTTTAAATACTGTAACATGGTGATAAGGTGTCCCCTGAGCCTTTTCTCCAGGCTGAAAAAACCAGCTTTCTGAGCTTTTCCTCTTAAAGCAGGCTTCCCAGTCCTTTTATCATCTTTCTGGCCCTTCTCTGGACCCTCTTCAGCCTGTCCACATCTTTCTTGTATAGCAAGTACTCCAGGTGTGGCCTGACAAGCCCCAGAGTGGGATAATAACTTTTTTGTCTGTGCTGGTGATGCCCTTGTTGATGCAGCCCAGCATCCTGTTGGCTGCTTTGCCACAGCAGCACACTGTTCACTCATATTGAGCTTGCTGTCCACCAGGACCACCCACTCCCTTTCCACAGAGCTGCTCCCCAGATGGGTAAATCCCAGCCTGTGCTGCACTCTTGGATTGTGTTTACCAGGTGCAAGACCTTACACTTGTCCTTGTTGAACTTCACAAGGTTCTTGTTAGCCCACTCTTTCAGCCTAGCCAGACCATTCTGTAGGGTGGCTTTCCCTTCCAAAGTGCCAATTTTCCCATTCAATTTGGTGTCATCACAAAAATTCATTAGGGTATACTAGATTCCGTCATCCAGATCACTTCTGAAGACATCGAATGGCATTGGACCCAATATCGATCCCTGGAGGACCCCACCTGTGACAGGTTGCCAGTTCAAAGAGGATCTATTTACCACGACCCTCTGGGTGTAGCCAGTCAACCAGTTCCTCACCCACTGCACAGCCCACTAGTTTAGACTGTAACACATCAGTTTCTGTAGGAGGAAGCTGCGGGAAACCATACTGAAAGCCTTGGGGAAATCCAGGTAGACAATGTCTAATGTATCAACTGAGCAGGTTACTTTCCAGTTTACCATGCAGCTGAATGAAAACTTGCATACAAAATAAACCCCAAAGAGTATTAAAACTAAATTGTCCTAATTTGAATCCTTCAATTTCTATTCACTTCATTTTCTAGTGTCACCTACTTCTAAATATCGGGTTTTTTTACGCTGCAAGTACTATGAAGCACACATGGATTTTTGTTGGTTTTAAAATCTGAGGCGGAGTTGTGACATTTTCAGGACTTCTCAGCTAGTCCTGATTATTATTATTATATTTATATATA
>NW_009909571.1:0-7771 GCF_000696875.1 Nestor notabilis
GGGTCTGCGGGGGTTCCCTTCCCAGCTCTAAAGAAGAAAATCTTGAACTGGACCATAAAGAAAGAAATAAAAAGTTAGTCCAGAGAAACTGATAATAGCGAACCATTCAAAACATCAAGCGTTTCTCTTAGAATTATTTTCCCTCAACCATGGAGACCTAAATGGGGGAAAAAGTTGCCAAAGCAGCCTGAACTTTGGCCACTGCATCACTGAATTGAGAATGTTCTAACTCTGCTCAGCATTCTTACAGCAGCTGCCACCTGATGGACTCCGGATTTTATAATAAAACCAAATTCTAGTTTAGGTAGTTTTTGTCATGACACCTCACTTGGAAGATCACCAATAAAATAAACACTTGGCAGTGCTTTCATCCTATTTATAACCTAAATTCTTGCCGTTTCTTGCTGTTGAAGGGTTGTTTGGTTTTTTTTTAACATGCAATTAAACATGCCCTTTGGTTGCGAAAGGAGTGCCTTCAGCAAAGCTCTCTCACTCTTTTTAGTCTCGTACCGTGTACTGCATTAGCAGTAACTATTTCTTCCCATAACATTTTACAGTCTGTTCATCTGTTACTTTGCTGATGTGACAATAATTTGTGTAATTTTAATCCCTAATTCTAGCGAGGAGTAGTACCAACAACTTTGTAGCTGGTACTTTCTACTCTTCCACAGCAGATCCGTTTGGACTGGGACTGCTGGACCCTGGATTTAGGCCACCCATCTAGCCTTCCAGAGCAGCTTTCCTATTCTGTCTCTGCACTTGAATATAGCTAGTACAAATAGTCTGTCTCTGAGCTGTTTAAATTTTCTTCTCTCAGTTTTTCTTTTGCAAGCCAGGTTTAATTTGTCATTAATCCATTTAAAATGTGTTTCTTCACTAGTATTTCTCAAACAATCTTCAAGTTGTTCCTTCCATCTCTGCGCATTTCATAGCTCTCTTAATGTCCTACTCTCTAGCAAGATACTGTCCACTTAGTTTGTTGTTAGATCTAAGCTTTAGCCAGTCTGTTTTCGCACGTCTATACGTAGTCAGCTGTCATTGCACACATGTCATTTTCCACAGTATCTGCAATTGTATTTAGGTATAAAACCTGCCTACTTCAGCACTGATGCAGATTTTGATGTGTTCCTGGTCTTCCTGTCCACATCTCTTAGATAACCTCTGTCCACTTTGCTTCCATTTCAGTGACATACTCAGAAGGATCCATCTGGCAGCCTGCTAATGACTTTGCCTGACCTTCCCACATCTCCATGACATAAGAATATAAGCGTTATGTTGTATGTCTTTTCAGTCAAAAATGACTGAAGTAAATGCATAGCTAAATAATGTGAGAACTGTGTTGCAGTCCTCCAGAGAGCTGTTTTCATGGAAAATGTTGTGTGTAAGAATGTGTGAAGTGGAAAACACGCTGGGGTAGTGTTGAAGACAGTGTAAGGTAGACGGAGCCAGTCTGGTGCAGTCTCTTCGGTGCTGTGGTACAGATCTTTCTGGTATCTTTGGTAATGCACATTTGTTTAACCTTAATGCCATTTCTGTATCCTTTGAGACAATGTCTGCAGCAGTCATCAGTGACTTCAGTTTGGTGTCATTCTGCGTATCATTTCAGATTATCTGTATAAAAACAGATGTGAGATGGGCTTCCTATCCTTCATTAAATGACTTCTCTCCTTACATGGTACAGCAGGCAACCAGTAGAAATGAGGATATTAAATGAAAAAGAAGATAGATACTCACTTTGGAAAATCTTTTGGTTTATGTACTCTTGCCTTACATACTACTTTATTGTTGCATTCCACGTACAACACATACTTCTCCAATATACCTTCTGTATGTTCTCCCTGAACAGAAAGTACTTTCAGCCATTTTACCACTGATCTACTCCAGTGGTGAGATAAGATTTCACATCATCTACCTGGCTTTTTTTTTTTTTTTTTTTCATGTAAGAATGGCTTTGTATTCTGTCAGAGACCTTCTGTCTTTTCACCACACTTTTACCATCCTTTCTGTACTTGGGGAGACATACCGTTAACTTCATCCCACTCAAACACATTTGCTGTAAAGCTTCTAGCAGGAAACTTCCACATTGTAGAAAGCAACCTGTATGTCTTAAGCTTATAATACCAAATACTTCCTTTCCCATTCCCTTTGTAGTAAGTACAGTCCTTCCCTCAGACATGCATCTTGGTACATGCTTTTCCAGTGTTTTTGTGGGAGTCTGAATTAAGGGTGGCAGTTGCTAACCTCTTCTACCTAATAGCTGTGGATTCCACTGCTAGTGCTTTTCAGTCATTTTTTTCTCCACTTTTGTATGTGATCTCATCTTCACTTTGATTATTCAGAGCACTGAATTCACACTTCACTATATTTTGCCAGGAGATAATTTGTATATTGTTCTTTTCTGTACATAACTTTTCCAGTGTTCTGTATAATAATTGTTCATAATTAAATCATTTATTATTCTAATGGCATATATATCTAAATTGGTTTAAACTGTCTTGTACCATGCTTTCAGTCATTTCCAAACAATATATATAGCTGGTAACATTATATTTTTATATCATATTCCAAGCAACATATGGTTGGTATTATCTCTCCATATATTTCATGCTGACTGTATTGACACAATCTGCTTCAAGTCTTCACCATTTCAAAGGAGAAACTTTTTCCAGGGAAGAGGAGAATGTTCTGCCATTTCATTGTTACTGATTTATTTTTCTATTTCCCCTTCTTTACCACGTTCATCTATCTTATCTTTTGTCTTAGATGGAAGTTAGATCTTCCAAAGTTTCTTTTCTTTCACTCCATACTCTCAAGATTTCACCTGGGTGCAACTTGTCATGTCATTAACTGCTTTCCCTTCAAAGCAGTTCATTACTTTTTCCACGACTTGCCAGAGGTGCTTCTTCGCCAACAAAACCCATGGCAGACTACACACCCTTGATTATCTGCCTATACTGAGGTTTTTTCCTTCTTTACTCTATTTCTTGCTTTTATTATTTTCTTTTTGTTTGTTAGAGACTTAGTGTCATTTGAGTCCATAGGCCTTTTGGGGAAACAGTATTGTCCCTTGGTCTTGCCTGAACTACGCGTAATGCAAGTTACAGTGATGCTGATGCTAGCCATCTCCTCTTTTTATGTTCTTTACAAGTTTTCTGATTCAACAGGAAAAAATGCCCAGTAATAATAATAATAATAATAATAATAATAATGTAATAAGAACCTAGTTTGATTAAACAGATTAGCAATTGGAGAAGTTTCAGCAGCTTTGTGAATTTGTCTTTGGTCAAGTTACATAATCTCTTCTGTGGCCAGAGATGATCTCTAGATCAGCAGTTGTCTTTCAACCTTCTGATTGCCGGTATAGCTCCCCTGGCATCTGTTTAATTTGGCCATATCTTGTATCAGTGTTTCTGCAGCACTGCACTGGTGATCTGGAATGGCCTCAATAGCTCTGAGCTGCTATGAAGTTCAGTATGTTCATGAATCCTCTTTGCAGAGAGGCTGCAGGAAATATCTACACAGAAGATCTGCAGCTGCAGAAATAAGCCATTTGTTACAAGAAACCAGAAAAAACTATCATTGTTGAAAAAACTATCTTTGTCTCTGGAGTAGTTAAAGCACTGAAAACTTTTCCATGGGAAAAAACCAAGCATGCTTCTTTTATTACAGTAATGCAAGTAAGAATTATTGTTAGTACTTTATAATTTCAGAAAAATGAAAACTTCAGCACACATTACAACTGATACTAAATTCAGTGAGGTATATGTATCTGATAATACTGACAGAAAGTATTTTCCTCTTAATGCTTTACTTTAAACAAGTCTTACTTTTTTTTGGTAGCAAATTGATGGCATGTATTTCTACTATGTCTTTTGTTTTCTATTTCTTTCTAGTACAGATTGATTTTGAACTTACAAAGAGTCTGCTTGTTTGAGAAATGTTTCCACTTGCAGTGTTAAATTTCTCATGTTGGATTTACTGAGCCTTTGAAGCTGATATTTTGCATTCAGATATCCAAATAAAATTTGAGCTAAAATTGCAGCTAAAGAAACATACTGGCTGACAGGAATGTAATAGTTAAGATCTGACTTAGAGAACACCAAAGCACAAATTCCATTTCAGCCGATAAATAATTTAGTAGAATGTTAGGGCTTGCCTTATTAATGGGAGCCCCATGAAGGAGTGAAGACATAAATGCTATTTGTTTAGGCTTATGGTTTCTTTCCTCAGGAGACAGGCTTTTCTTTAGGTCTGGGGGCATAAATTTAGATCAGCATTACCATCTGGCTTTCCTAGGATCTTGATCCCTACGTAAGCCTTGAAGTAATACAAGTATAATGGACTTTCTTGGTCTTGGGGTACAATTCAGGACACATACTTAAAGTAATTTGTCAAATTTAGGATCAATAT
The DNA here is from genome assembly GCF_000696875.1 of Nestor notabilis. Classification (NCBI taxonomy): domain Eukaryota; kingdom Metazoa; phylum Chordata; class Aves; order Psittaciformes; family Psittacidae; genus Nestor; species Nestor notabilis. Next base: position 4,411 of record NW_009909571.1, read on the forward strand.
AGCAGATAGAAGCTTTATGTTGTGTATCATAAACTCTTCTTGTGCGGACTGTTTAAAACTGTTATCTATAATGATGTAAGACAATGTCGTGGTTCAAGCCCAGCCGGCAACTTGGAACCACGCAGCCGCTCGCTCACTCCCCCCCCTTTTCCTTCCTCCCCCCGCTCCCGGAGGGATGGGGAGGAGAATCGAAGGAATGTAACTCCCACGAGTTGAGATAACAGCTCTCCAGTAACTAAGGTATAATACAAACCACTACTGCTACCAATAATAATGATAAGAGGAATAACAAGGGAAAAGGACACAACCGCTCCCCCCCCGCCGACCGATACCCAGCCCGACCCGAGCAGCGATCTGGGCCTTCCGGGTAACTCCCCCCAGTTTATATACTGGGCATGACGTGCTGTGGTATGGAATACCCCTTTGGCCAGTTTGGGTCAGGTGTCCTGTCTCTGCTTCCTCCTGGCTTCCCCTCCTCTCTGGCAAAGCATGAGACTGAGAAAGTCCTTGGTCAGAGTAAACATTACTTAGCAACAACTAAAAACATCGGTGTTATCAGCATTGTTCCCAGACTGAAAGTCAAAAACACAGCACTGCACCAGCTACTAAGAAGGAGAAAAAATGACTGCTGTCGCTGAACCCAGGACAGACAATGAGCCGTGCAAAATTACAATACATTAGGTTGCTTCCGCTCTTTATTTAAAAGACTGGGTTAAGGAGCATGGCTTTTAAAAATGCTAAGGAAAAGGCAGTGTTCTATTGCTTTCAAAGATTGAGTATGGTCACATGCCTAGATGGCTTTTGGAACAACTGATGAGATCCCCAGCAGGAAGAACATTTATTTCAATTTTATGTATGGTTCTTAGGGGAAGTACAGGCAAGGAGTCAGAAGATTTTAGACGTCATTTAAGATGAAAAAGTAAAAGTAGATGTTCACATTGCCCTAAGAGATGTAGCAAAACAATTTGATTGATCTGAATTTTAATAAAAGACAGTGGCCTGCTGAATGTCCTCATTTAATTTGATTCAGGCTAAGTAACTGAAATCACAGAAAAGAATAAACCTTGAAGGGAGGAAGTTTTCACTCACTGATATGTGGGATTATTTATTTATAATTAATGTCTAAAAGTGAGCAGAACAAATGGAGTGAGAACCCTGAACTTCAGGAGAGCTAATAGTGGTTAGTGGCAGGATCGAATGGGGGACTGCCCTAGCAGGCAAAGGATAGCCCAGAAGAGCTGGTTGATCTTCAAGGACAGCCTGCTCAAAGCACAGGCAGAGTCCATTCACTTTGCAGAACACTGAGCATGGGCCAGCATGGGTGAAGAAAAGACTCTGACTGCGCCAAGTGCAAAAAGGAAGCCTACAGAAAGTGGAACCAGGGATGGGCTGCCTTTGGAGAATACAGAAACTCTAAAGCATGCAAGGATGGAGTTAGGAAAGCCAAATGCACATCTGGGACTGAAACTGGAAGTGATGTGAAGGGCAACATGAAAGGTTTCTTTATGATCATTGACAGCAAATGTAAGGCTACAGAGAATGTGGGCCCACTGCTCAATGGATCTGGGTAGCTACTGACAAGGAACAAGGAGCAGAACAAGGTATTCAGTGGTTTCTGAACAGAGGACAGTGTTTGGGAGCACTTAACTCATGGATATGCACAAGTCTGTGGGACTAGATGGGATGTGTAAGATGATGTTGAGAGAGCTGGCCAGTGTAATTGCAAGACCATTTTCTATGATGTTTTAAAAGATCAGGACAATCCAGAAGGTCTTACTGATGTTTGGGAAAAAATGGATATGACACCCACCTTCAAGAAGGGCAGGAAGGAGGATCAAGTGAATTAAAGTCAGGTCAGCCTTACTAGCATCCGTGGGAAAGTAATGGAACAAATCCTCCCAGAAGCCATTTCCAGGTACCCAAAGAACTAAAAGGTGATTGGGAATAGCCAATATGGATGTACTAAGAGCACAGCGCACCTGACCAGTCTAACTGCCTTATGATGAGAAGTCTGCCTCAATGGACAAAGCAAGAGCAGTGGAAGTTGCACACCTTGGCTTTAGCAAGGGCTTTGCAACGACTTCTCTTAGTGTCCTTGTCTCTTTTAAGCAAGATAAGTGATAATAAGGTGGGTGGAAAATTGGCTGGATTGCTGGGCTCAGAGGGTATTGACCAGCAGTACAGAGTCCAGCTGGCAGAGTGACACCCCTCAGGGATCGATACGAGGGATAAGACTGTTTAGTATCCTTATTAATGACCTGGATGATGAGATGGAGTGCAAACTGAGATATATAGCAAAGAAAAAAATAGATTATTGTATTCCTTGCAGTAATAGAGATGAAGAGAGAAGGATAATTGATCTTCGTGAAAAGAATAGGCTTCAGTTCAGAAACGTATTTTGGAGTTTAGAAAAAGGATCTAAGTTGCAGTAAGGAAGGGAGATGCTGTTCTGTCCTATTGAAAATATAGGTCATTGAAAAAAAAGAAAAAAGCTTGTCGCCATTGACAGTGACCATGTCTACAATGCAAAGCACTGTACAGAAGACTGTTGAAGCAAACCTTCTGACTTGAAGACTTCACTGTCTACAAGACAAGAAAGGAGAAAAAAAGTATTTTCTGCACCTCATATGTGGAGAACAGAGATACCGATTTCCTGAGTCCAGCTATGATGAGTAGTGCTTATGTGGAAACTTGATCCATGACATTATGAATGCAATTCAAAATACTTTGGTGGAGTCCAGACTTGTATTTGGACTAGTCTACTTCTAAATCCTGAGCTTTTCCACCTTCATTTGATCCTGAATAGTTCCATCTCTTTCACAAGCTGATTTCTGAAGCGGATGTCCTGCCTTGGATTAATTTTCAGGCCCCTGTGTCCTGCTTCTCAAATGAAACTTTCATTCTCAGGGGGAGTACCAAAGAGGAACTTTGGGATAATCTGTCTTTCTTTGGGTCATTCAGGTTCTCACAACTGCTGTAATTCAGCTCAGAAAGTGCCTTTTAACCTGCTTTTGCTTCTTTCTTTTGCTGGTTCCTCAAAGGAAGTAAACCTGACTCATTTCAAACACACAAATCTCAACTGCATTGCTAGGAAGTTGTTGGATGGGAGGTTTTTTACATGTCAATAAGAACTGCAGATTCCCAGATGTTGTCTGGAAATCTCTGTTCCCTCAGCACTGGGAAGTAGAGGCTTACAGGGAGGCCTATAGGGAAGGGGCCTTCACCCATGACTTTAAGTTCTGCATTCTGCTCCTGAGTGGCTTCTTTTGCTTCTTCCAGCAGTAGTTGCCTTTTGTAAGGATAAATAAATATAAATGTAGTCTGACAGTGATTGCAGCAATGTGTTTAACGTTTCTCTTTC
>NW_009909571.1:7802-37014 GCF_000696875.1 Nestor notabilis
TTCCTTAGATGTAAGTCTGTAAGGTGAAACCTCACATCAAATGGCACAGTGTGCTCATCTTTCATCACCCACCTACTTGGGCAGATCAGAAGATGGCACAGTTCAATCTGTTCACCTTCCCCCAGGTGATTGGTGCTCAGAAAAGCCATTTGGCAAATAGTCTATGCTCTCCCTCAAGGACCCCAAATGTGACTGTTAATAGTCCTCTTACAGTGGGAAATTTATCCCCTATTCACATCTCCAGGCTTAGCCTTAGCTCTGTCAACCCCAAGTATTTAGTTTTGAAAAGCAATATTCTGTGGCTACATTTTAGCTATTGTTAGTTGTGAATGAAGCTATTTTATACTCGTGGGATTTGAAGACTGGGATTTTCTCCAGCAGATGATTCGAAAGGGTAATTCTTTCCACTTGCCTTAAATGCTCATTTTAGGCTGCCTCTCTCCATTGCCTTTAGGAGCTGGGTCAACTGGTTCAGACCTGGACCGTTAACCAGCAGACCTTTAGCAGTTCCAAGCCTTAATGACTCCAAGAATGTGGGGACATTCCTAGCAGAGACAGGAGGCCATGACTGCATGGAGCTGATAGAAGGTGGCCCCAGAGGGAAAAGATGAACACGAACAAGAGTGAATCCGGAGCAAGGACGAAGAGAAGATGCCAAGTTAAGGGTTAACAGCTATATTACATAGTGTCGCGCGGGCAGTAGTAGGTAGCTACTTGAAATGTATAGTTTAAGGTGCGAACAGATAAGAATGACCAATTAGTAGTAGCCAAGTGGAACCTTTCTGTCAGCAGAAGATATATAAACGCAGCCAGCAAATAAATTACGTCTTCGATCTTTCATCGGAGTCTGTGCCTTCATCCCCCCACAAGAAAAATGAGATTTTCAACTTGCACCCCTTTTGCTTCTGCAAAGAGATGGGGATAACTCAAACATCTTTGTCATTTCGAATTATTCAGCAGCAGGCACCTTACAATACAAGTGTGTCATAAATCTGCTTGGAAATGCAGCAACCATCATTTTAACTACTGTTTTCTTTGCTTCCATTTCCTGCAGCAGTTTTGTGATTGCATGAACACAATTTTTATTACTGGGTTCTTGAGAGCAGTGCAGACATGTTCAAGGATTTTCAGACTATCAATCTTTTTATTGCTACAGAATACTTAGAAAGAAAACGGTGAAGTCACAAAATACTAATATTTCTATGGTAATCTAAGAATCAGCAAATTATCTCCTTGAAATTTTTTAGGTCAGTTGCAAATGTACTTGTAGAAATATTTATGGAAGAGCAGGAACAGAGAAATGTCTTAACTTGTGGTTAGTATCTCTTGAGCCTCTGAGGAGGAGGCGCCATGTTGATGCACACACATGCTGACGCCCTTTACAGAATACATCCATAGGCTGGTTTATGTTTTCTACATAATTCTACAAAATTCCTGTATGGTTTTCTCTTTTGTTTCATTATCTTTTTACTGACATTTTGATGTGAGGTAAATCTTCTGACACATGACTTTAAGGAAGTCTGCTGACATAGGATCATGCCCAAGCATCCCCAGTGTGAACACTGATTAAAAAACAACCAAAAAAAAGAGAAAGTTTTTCTTTTTCTGTTTCTATATTAAGATCTCCTAAGAAAAGACCCCAAGTCTGGTTCTTTGCAAACTCTGGGTGGTACAGTAGTCATATTTAAAATACATTATCTTGTACATTTTAGAAAAAAACCAAACAAGTCCAGCACTTGAAGAATTACAGTGTCTGGCCATGATGAACTCTTAATTTTTCTCCACAACCACCAAAAATTCTTTGTCCTGCAGACACTAAGAATATGAGTAACTTTACGCATATGACACACTGAATTTGGATAAAACTGTTGAGTTTGTCATCTTTTCTTTTATGGTAAAATGAAGTTTTCAATCTGACTAAAAAATGTTTAGTTTTTATGTAGTCAAATAACTTTGGACATAATTAATTATGTTTTGCAGAGCCATTGTTAGAACTGTTTTCAGGGTCAGATAACATAGTATGTCTGTGATTAAATTACATCAAACAATATGATTCAATCAAGGAGGCTTTTGAATTGTTATGCGTATTTGCCAGGTCTCACATGTCAAAGCTGCAGGTATTTCAGAGAACTTCACTGCATTATATACAATTCCCAGAGGCCCTTTTGCTGTATTTCAAAGAGTGTCCTCAGAAGATTATACTATATATCTGAGGACCAAATATCTTCTTTTCCAAATATCTTTGCTTCTATGGCTTGAAGTGCCACACGGGTAAGTTAAATGCATCCTCTTTCAATTGACAGTGCAAAGTATGTCAAAACAGGTAAATCTGGCAAGGAGTTTCCCAAAGAGCATAAGAAATTATGATATCTTATGTACAGTAGCCTAGTACTACAGAGGTAAAACTGCGTGGATTTTCAATTCAGGGATCTTGTCTGGCACATTTCACCTCATAGATGTGTAGCTAAAACAGTATGTTTCCCCTTTTTGACTTCTGAAAAATATGCCTTTATATGCTTTTCTCTACATACTGTAAATCTTGATGAAATCTTAAGATTACATCAGGGTTTTGAGAGGATTTCTTATTAACAGCAATTGTAAAACAAGAGCACATATGCTGTAAGATCTGTTGGAAGGTTAAATTTGTTTTAAGGAGATTTTAAGATGGAGGAAACAAAAGGGTAACAAAATCCATTTTGTTTTCTGATTTTAATACTCTTTGTGAAAGGAAATACAACCAATAGATGGCCCTGTGGTTCTGTGACTCAGGTGTTATTTACGTCTGTCCAACTGTGCAATGTTATTTATTTATGCTGCTGTGGTGAGTTGTCCCTGGCTGGATACCAGGTGCCCACCAAAGCTGCTCTATCACTGCCCTCCTCATCTGGACAGGGAAGGGAAAATATGATGAAAGGCTCGTGGGTCGATTTAAGGAGAGGGAAATCATTTACCAAGTACAGTCACGGGCAAAACAGACTCAACTTGGGGAAATTAGTTTAATTTATTACCAATCAAATGAGAGTATGATAATGAGAAATAAAACCAAATCCTAAAATCACCTTCTGCCCACCCCTCTCTTCTTCCCCAGCTTAACTTTGCACCTAATTTCTCTACCTCCTCGCCCCAGCAGCAGTGCAGGGAGACAGGGAATAGAGGTTGCAGTCAGTTCATGACATGTCTCTGCTGCTCCTTCCTTCTCAGGGGAAGACTCTGCACACTCTTTTCCTACTCCAGATTGGGATCCCTCCCCATAAACTTCCCCATAAACTTCTTCAACATAGGCCCTTCCCACAGGCTGCAGTTCTTTGCAAACTGCTCCAGCGTGGGTCCCTTCCATGGGTGCAGCCCTTCAGGAACACACTGCTCCAGTGTGGGTCCCCTATGAGGTCACAAGTCTGGCAGCAAATGTGCTCCAGTGTGGGCTTCTCTCTCCATGGGGCCACAGGTCCTGACAGAAGCCTGCTCCAACACAGGCTTCCCAGAGGGTCACAGGCTCCTTCGGGCATCCCCCTGCCCTGGTGTGGCATCCTCCATGGGCTGCAGGTGGATATCTGCTTCACCATGGACCTCCATGGGCCGCAGGTGGACAGCTTGCCTCAATATGGTCTGCACCATGGGCTGCAGGGGAATCTCTGCTCTGGAACCTGGAGCAACTTCTGCCCTCCTCCTGCACTGCCCTTGCTGCAGGGATGTTTCTCTAACATATTCTCACTCCTCTGTTCAGCTACAGTTGCTCAGTAACTTTCCCCCTTCTTAAATACATTATCCCAGAGGCTCTGCCACTGTCACTATTGTGCTCATCCTTGGCCAGTGGTGGATCCGTCTTTGAGCTGTCTGGCATTGGCTCTATCGGACATGGGGGAAGCTTCTACCACCTTCTCATATAAGCTGGCCTTGTAGCCCCCTCTACCAAAACTTTGCAAACCCAATACAGCTGGTTATTAATCTTAATCTTACAGTGCTACTTCTTAATGGTATTAATTGGCTTATTACTATTGCAAATAAATTGTTTCTGAAACTTAAACCTTTTAAGCTATATGTACTTATCCAAAGGTATACATTTTCAATAGAAGAATGGCTGTCCTTAGGAAAAGAGAATGATAGCAATGGTTCATTTTCAGCCAGTCTACAGAGATAGTTAAATTTTGCGATATGTCTTTTGTTTTGTCCAGCAAGATACTTAAAAGGGCTTTAACCTTCAGCACGTATTGTACTGTGAATATACACAGGAGAAATTAAACCAAACTGAAATAACTACTTCAGACAAATCTCCAGTTATAAAACAACTGATGGTATTTAAATATTTTAATCTGCTTTACTAGCAGTGGGATCTGACAAAACAATAAAGCATTGGAACACCATTTTACATTAACATTACAAAATACAGCAAATGTTTTTCTCTATGTATTTACATAAGCAAACATTCAGGTATTCAAAATAGATGCATCTCACCATCTGGCAGTAATTACATAAGTACAGTGCATGGTTGGCTGGATGGGATAGATACATAGGATTTTTTACCCTGAAGTGTGTAAAGGATGCACACCAGCTTAGGATATACATGGTGAGCTTTATGTCTTTGGACATTTTTCAGATGCGGTCTTAACAGCAATAAAATGTCGCTCTACTTGAAAAATTGTTGACTAAAATATTTTTTCAGACAAAGCGAGTTTTTTGGGTGCAGATATGGCAGACTGACTCAGCATGCTTTTCCTGTAAGGTAGAGGAAGGCCCTAACCTCTGAGCTGGTCTGTGTGAATGTCTTCTTTTTTTTTTTGCCTGCAAAATTACAAAAGTTTCCTTCCAGTCTGATGCATAATGAAAACTTTTTTTTTGCAAGAGGGAAGTGTTGCTCTGAAGCTGGTCATACTAAACTGTAGTGTTCATCCCAAGCGTGGGCCCCGTGCTAGAAAATCTCATTTAAAACAGCTAAACTTCATCATCTGTCTGCAGTATAATGACTCTATTAATTGCTCTCTACTGATGAACAACATCCCGCAGATCTGGCATGGTGGGTAGAAAAACTTCAGATGCTGACTCTGTCATCCTCACTAAGGCAAACCACACAAAAAAAATCTGTTAACATTTTGGTGAAAAGTGGCAGAATCAGGCCTCGCTAAACTGTCAAAGATGTCCATAAAGAGCTGGAGATCTTGGTCTTTATCTGCTGTGCATTCTTGGCTTTGAGAGGCTTCTTAGGCAAAATCTGCTGACCATTCAATAAAACCACCTATCTGAGCGCTCACAGAATTAAAATGTCAGGCATCAGATATCCCTGCTTCTAAGCCAAAAAGAAGTGTTATCTTACCTCCAGCTGTCAATTAAAGAAATGCTGTCAAGTCTCTTGGGTCCAAACCATCGGTTTTATTTTAATAAGCTGGATAAAAGTTATTGTTCAGAGTCATCTTGTAATGAAACATCAAGCAAGTAATTGAAACCATCTCTGCAGTGAAACATTCCCTGTCAGTATTTGCAACCTGAGCAATTTGACATTGTGAAAGAGGAACAGAAGGTGAAAGGAAGAAACAAGGAGGCTGATTTGCTCTTCCACGTGGGTGAAATGCAGACGGTAAGCAGAGAGCATAAGCAGTTAACGTTAAATGCTCAGTTTATCAAGCTCAAGCTGGTGAAGGAGACCAGCAGCTAGACCCTCAGGAGTTTGGGGAGGAATTGCGCTTTGGAGAAATCAGGGTGCCATATCCACCACACAGTATGCAAGCAGGCTCTGCTCCATGGCGCTAATGTGCAACAGGACCTGAGCTGTCTATCCCATCTGCTTTTTACTCTTGCAATGCCAGAGACACTTGCATCAAGATGGGCACAAATTGTACAAAACATGGCAATTCCCACCACTGATGGAAGCATCTGTGCTTCCTTTCCCCTTAAACAGTTACAGACCTTGAATCCTGTGTCAGTATTCATCATAGGAATCCAGTCTGGTTTGGTAGTAGATCCTGAACTTCAGACCTCTACTCGCAAAAGACCTTTGGTTTTGTTATTGCCTACTTCTTTCCTGAGATGCCTGATCGCAAGGGTGAATCCTTGAAAGCATCATTCCCATTATGGAGCGGAGACATCTGGACACCAGGAGGTAACCAAATACCCTGTATCTTGGGATGCCCTGCATCACATATGTTTCATCAGTGCTCCATCCCTTGCCTGGCTGGAGTGTGTGATGTGAGCTGGCCATTGTCCTTAGTTCAAACCCCATATCTACTATTACAGTGGTCCTCACGCTCAGCTGCATTTATCAGATTCCCCCTGAAGTCCCTTCTGTGCAATTGCTTCTGGGCACCCCTCACACAGCAATGTGTGGGAGCAAGGTATGCATAAAGAGGTAGGAGCAGTGAGTTCATTTTTCCCTCTGCTGAAAAGGTTTGACTGGGGTGATCAACTGTACCTAGAGCCAGAGAATCCGTATAAGCCACCTTGGTGAGTACAGCGTTTATACTGCATGATATATCAGTCCATCCTAAATAAACAGTTTTGGGGGGAAAACCATAAATGGGCATGAGCAGATGGATGACACACCACCACAATGGGGCTACAGCACAACACACTGACCCAGGTGTGGAGGCTGAGGGCTGTGGTGTGAATCAGTGTCACCACGTGCATGCAGAGCTCCTGTGTGACTTGTGCATGTTGGCTCTGACCTATCCCACATGGCTCGTAAAACTGGCAGATTTAGTTATCATACTGGCATAAGAACAATAGCAGCAGTTTCTTGGAAATCAGCCAAATACCCAGCCACATTTTAAGTCCTCTTCTACCACAGATCTGTAGCTTAAGCTAGAAATCTTCCTCTCCCAAAGACCCCCAGCTAGTATGCTGTAATCAGATTCAGTTTATCTCTATCTCTCTCTTTCTTTGCCTTAGTGGAAATTTAATTGGTCTATGAAAAGCTGAACAGCTTCAGGAGAAGGACTGATGAAGGCATTGGAGTTTGGCTTCTGGGTAGGCAGTGTTTTTTTCAGAGTGGACAGGATCTGAAACTGGAATACATTCTGCTTCTGATGATTATAGCTGCAAAATTCATGGAACAAATAAAATGCTTGGATTTAGGTTTTGCAGGTGGATGGAACATTTATATTTCTGCTCTCCAGCAGCATCCCACTGGCTTCAGTGTAATTGTCGATGATTCTCAAAAAATGTGTTTGATGTTCTTTATGTAATGTATTCTGCCCTTGGAGCTATGCAGGTGAAATACAGTGCCACTTATAAGTCGTGTTCTTTCTCAAGTGGGCCCCATTTGGCTGTACATATTTCATTAAGGCTGAGTCCTAATAGTGCAAGCTACCTACTGTTCCTGAGCAATCTACAGTAACAGCAAAACAGCGAAACCAGGGAAAACAATTTTGAGCCACCAACAGTTTTCTAGTAATTCTGGCTCTACAAGCCCTGAACAAAACTGGAAGGACATTCTTCAGAATGGCTTTTTTAACCAAAGAAATGATGAGAGAGGATCTGCTGCAACATTTTACTGCAGGCTTTACTCATGCAAAACGTCCACTGACGTTACTTAGATCAGACTCTGTTGGAATCAAACACAGGCATGGATTTGCAATCGTTCCTGAAGTTATTTAGCAATGTTGCCCCTGATTTTCCATTCTTCTCTCACTTCATTCCCCTGTCAACACCAGTGGGAAGGAGCAGGGAATCAAGCCAAATAATTACTTTTGAAAAAAATAGTTTAAAGTTTTAAACTGAACAGATGAAACTTTTTGAATAGAAATGAAGTACAAGATATGAAATAAAGATCAGGAATGGTGATAGAAACAGAAGATCATTCAAGTATAATTTACCTTTGAACTATAGAACAAATGGCAGAAAGCCCAGTGCCCTTTCAGAATGGCCACTCAGAAAAACAAAATAGCCATAAAAACACTCTTACCAAAACGTCCATATCATTAATCTATACAGGTTTTAATAGATTTTTCTTTAATACTTTAAAATTTATTTTAAATATATGTTAGCAAATTAACCATCATTTTATTTAAAATTCTGTAAAGTGCTCATTCAGTTAATGATAACAAAGTTCCATTGTAGCAAGACAAACTAGCTGGAGCCTACTCTGCGAGAACATCAAAGGATAGCTTAGCTTTCATTTGCAAAAAGAAATGCGTAGGTTTCTTCACAGCCCATGTTATAATACAAGAAATTGCATTTTTTTCTTTAAGAAATATATCCTTTAGAATATTAAAAAAATAAGTTTAATAAAGCCTGTGCTTAAAACAGCCATAGTACTGTATGAAAAGAAATTGCACATTTGATACCATTTCAACCCTGCTTTTCATCCACAGGATAATATGAGGAGTATGCGATGTTCTTGGTGGGTGTCTTGAACAGGGCTGATTTTCCTAAGCTATCAGAGCTTCTCACAGCCAGGTGAAGCTCCCAGCGTATGCATGGTGGTTGTCATGGCAGCTGCCGACTGTCACACACCGCTAACCTTTTCGTTTGCTGGGCTGATACTTCCCTTGGAGGTACCATCCAAATGATGTATTCCTATCGTGACCATCGAATAGTCCTTAGCCATCATTTTTGCCTCTTTTTTCAAACTCTTCATTTGTGCTAGCTGGAGCTGGCTGGAATTATATGCAAGCGCTGGTATAGTGTTCACTAAAATCAGCTGGAAGGGTTTCTTCTCCTCCTTGTAGCGACACTGAATGTAACGAGAGAAAGCTGAGCGGTAGGTTTTATTGAACAACGTATATACAAGTGGATTGACAGCCGAAGAAAGGTAGCCAATCCAGACAAACACGTTAAGTAGTTCTCCAACGACTTTTTGATTGCATGACTCCTTGCAAATTACAGCCATCACATTGGTGATGAAAAATGGGCACCACATCACAACAAACAGAAAGAAGACAATGCCAAGAACCTTGGAAGCCTTCTGCTCATTGCTGATGGATTGCATGGTTCTTCTTCCAGAAGTTCCCACGTCTCTGTTCAAAGAGCGCTGAAAGAGTTTCTCTGAGGACAGGGAACTCTGAGGGAGGAAGCTAAATGAAGCAAATTTGGTCTTTGGGCCAGTGTCATTCACACATAGTGTGGCTTCCTTCTGCAGCGACTTGATGGTTAAAAAGTAGGTGACCACCATGATGGTTAGAGGGATAAAGAATGCCACAAAAGAGCCTATTAGGACAAAACTGTCATCTGCAAGTAGGCAGCTGCCTTTCTTAAACACTTTGGAATCATCTTGCAGTCCAAAGACAGGTATAGGCATGGAGATACCTGAAGGTGGATTAGAGAAAGAAAAGGTTAAACACAATAATAAAAAAATACCATTTCCAATCACCAAGGAGAAATAAACAAAACACTTTTAGCTATACAGAGATCATTTTTCAAAGAATAAATAGTTATAGGACACAAATGAACACTAACAGATAGAGCTACAATTGATAGACATTCCAAAGCAAACTGAATTTACACAGGGGAAGGAAAAATACTGCATCTCATGTTTTCTCAGCAGCACAATGCTGGTCCTGTTCTTGGGACGTTGTGCTGGAGCTACACTAAGAAAAGATACCTTGTGTAACATTGGTCTTGCAGATGTTGAATTTCAGGTCTGCCAGCCTCTGGCATTTGTGCTACCACCACCTTTACAGGGTCCCTGCAGAGAAGGGCGGGGAAAAGCAGCACTGGTGTTACATGGGACTTTACAGTTGCTCTAATCTAAAATCCCTCTCTCCTTCAAAGAAACCTTAGCCACGGGTAGCACACATCTGCTTTCATCAAACTGTTCCATGACACCTGGTAGGAACAAAAGCATAACTCCCTATATTCCTGGATTTTGTCTCCCCTTTTATGATATCCAGACTTGCTCCTTGGTTCCTGCCATCTTAACAAAGGCTTTTATCAACTACGATCAAGATGATACCGTGTCTTTCTTTTGAGAGGTGGCTTCAGAGTGGTCTTGGGCTGTTTGTTATAAGAGGATGTGTTCTGGGCACACAGGAAGAAAGATAAATTTTTGTCCTAGGTCTGAGAGTAATCTTTCACTTGGTCCTTTTCTTTTCTCCCTGTGATCTCATTACAGTCGACAGAGCATAAATGCTAAAAAAACCTTTCTATGGCAATGGTCAGAGGAGCGATGGGGACAAATTAAGCACTGAGAGACACCAATATGAGGCAACCCAAGATGTGGTTCACCCTGAGGGAATGCAAAGGTCCTTTCACATCCCCGAAGGCAACAGCAGGTGTGCAGACTTTGTCTTCCCCTGGAGCATGTGCTGAGTCTTTGCCCTGTCATGAACATCAAGGCCAGCTGATGAAGTTCATTCTCCTTGGACTGCTCTGGCTGATTCAAGCCCACTCAAGTCATTTCCTCAGGGACTTCTGCAAATGCTGCTAGTGTCTGAGCAAAATCAAACAGCTGCTGTTTCTTTGGTTGTTGGTTTTGGGTTTTTTTCAATGTTTGTTTCCTCCCCTCCCCCCAGATGGATGCTGTCTCTCCAAGAGAGGCAATGTTCACACAGTGAAAAGGATGATGTGAAGACAGTAGAAGTGAAATTGTGAAGCAGGGAAGCAATAATACAGCCATGTTTGGATAAAAGCAGGTAGGAGTCTGACTCCTGTGGAAAATTAGCGTAACCCAGGAGCTTCAGCCCCCTTTACATCTTTGAACAGAAATCCCCGATGTTGATTTGGCTTCTGAGGAAAAAAAAAAAGTGAGAAGAATTTCTTATGATGTGAGGATGATGCTGTGCCCTGCCTTGTCCCCTGTGTTCCCAAGAATGTCCTTACTGGTTCACAGATGAGTCCTGAAATTCGTGCTCTCTACACCATTTCAGTGGTACCTTCCTCTACCTCCCTTCCTTTCTTTTCTTCCCACTTTTGTTCTTAGACAGGGAGCACTCTAGAAGTACAGGCTATCTCTTCATTTCACGCATTTCCAGTGCCCAGCGTAACAGCTCCAGTCCTAGAGGGAGGCTATGGAGTCCAGGCACAGTACAAAACAGTAACAGTAGCAATAATATTAAAATATTATTCTCTTCAAATATTCCATTCTTTTGGTACTTCTGGAGCTTCTACAAAATTCTTTATTTTTCTAATACCACTGTCCTTTATTTTTTGAACAACACTGTAGCTTATTTTATCTGCACAGCTTTGAACTGAGTCATGGCAATGCCTGGGGCCAGTTTACAAAAGCGCTGTTCTTATCTGCCCAGGGCAGAAGCTGGTGGAGAGCTTGTGGTATTGCCCTTTCTGTTTCTGCTGCACAAGCCCTCAGTGCTTGAACTTGTCTATGAGAAGCCAGTGTGTGAGATGCAAACTCATGCAGTGTGTGGGTTGAGATGATGGAAACTTCCAGGGACTTCAGGAAAGCTGCTGCCTAAAAAGGTCCAAGTCAATCTGATGGCACAGAGGGAGAGGTCATCTGCAGGAGCCACATTGCCCAGCCACAACTGGGTAATCTGGGGTGTGAAACACTTCCAGGCAAACTGGAAATGCTTTGAAGTTCCTCTCCTTTTTTTTTTTTGGTGAGTTGAACAATCCTGAAGGCGCCCAACACCTCCCAGTGTTACACTTCAGCTGCATGAAGACACAGCACTACTCAGAGCAATACCACAAGTTTCCCATCTGGTTCTGCCCTCTACTGATAACAGCAGGGCTGTTTTTCATTTAATTCAAAGACCTAACATGAGCTGCAGAGATAAAATAAACAATGGTAGCCACAGAGTAAAATGATGCTTTTCATTACTACAGACCTTATGCTTCAGCCACATCAGGAGGCATGGGAAGAGAGGCAGCAGCATTAGAAAGAGGAATATTTTCATTTAATTGCAAACCTTTTCAAGTAAAAGGCCAAAGTCAGTTGCAACTCCTCACCTGACATACAAGGGCAGCAGTTCCCCACCTGCTTTGTTTTGTTGCTAGCAGCTTCTGGAGGCTGGCATCTAAATCCAGATTGCTGGCTTTAAAAAATGGAAATGAGCTTCAGCTTGTAGCTGGAGTTTCATAGAATCACAGAATGGTTTGGGTTGGAAAGGACCTTAAGGTCATCTAGTTCCAACCCACCTGCCATAAGCAGGGACACCTCGCACTAAACCATGTCACCCAAGGCTCTGTCCAGCCTGGCCTTGAACACCTCCAGGGTTGGAGCATTCACAACTTCCTTGGGCAACCTATTCCAGTGCCTCACCACACTCACTGTGAAGAACTTCTTCCTTAGATCTAACTTAAACTTCCCCTGTTTAAGTTTGAAGCCATTACCCCTTGTCCTACCACTAGAGTCCCTAACAAAGAGTCCCTCCCCAGCATCCTTGTAGGCCCTCTTCAGATACTGGAAGGCTGCTATGAGGTCTCCACGCAGCCTTCTCTTCTCCAGGCTGAACAGCCCCAACTTTCTCAGCCTGTCGTCATACGGGAGGTGCTCCAGCCCCCTGATCATCCTTGTGACCCTCCTCTGGACTTGCTCCAACAGCTCCATGTCCTTTTTATGTTGAGGACACCAGAACTGGACACAATACTCCAAGTGAGGTCTCACAAGAGCAGAGTAGAGGGGCAGGATCACCTCCTTTGACCTGCTGGTCATGCTTCTTTTGGTACAGCCCAGGATACGGTTGGTTTCTGGGCTTTGAGCGCACACTGAAGCTGTCTCATGTTAAGCTTCTCATCAACCAACACCCCCAAGTCCTTCTCCACAGGGCTTCTTTGAATCTCTTCTCCGCCCAACCTGTAGCTGTGAAACTTTCACAGCTACACTTCTCTTTTTTCCACTTTTCTTTGTCATTCCTTTAGCAAGGGCAAAAGTGCCATTCACAGCAGATCTATGGCAGGCACTGCTGGCCATGTGAGTTTTCCTGAATGGCCGTTCACAGCAACTTTCCCCCACAGCCATGGGTAACTGGCTTGTGTACAGTCTGAAAATACCAGAGGCAGCACAGTTTGGTAGCAGAGGACATTGACAGCTGTAAAGCTGTAATGTGCTTTTTGTGTATACCCCAGTTCAGCTGATGCAGAGAATCTCACAGATGATACTGTGGTATTCTTGTAAGGAATAGATCAACTTCCATCCCAATTTTCTCTTTTCATATCTCTACAGGGACTAAACTTACTGCTTCCCTCCCTGAAGGAACAGACTTTGTCCCTCTTCAACAGGTAGGTACCTTCAAAAGGTAGCTTCTGGCTTCTGTAGCTTGAGGAAAATAAATCCCTGAGAGGACACAAGGACCAAAGGCGGTCATGTTTAAACTGTAAATAAAGGAGCTTCCATATGCAACCCATGTCCACTGTTTTGATGGGATTTTTAGGCAGCATCACACATGGCCAAGAATGTCACCCACGCATCACTCAGGTTTGGTCAAGATCAAGCTTGTCCTGCAGACACATAACAAAAAGTTGTGGTCTAAGCTGTATTAGCATTATTGCAGCTGACTGAATTCATTCTTTAAAGACTGAAGCTGACTGATTTCTCCTTGATGATTCAGATGTATAATTTCTTGCTGTTTTTATTGTCCCTGTTTTACAGCTCCCTGCTGTTGGTGACTGTGGACATTTAAGAAGGCACAGGTTGTGCCTGTGTATGCAAATGTCAAGAGCTTTGCAAGAAAGGATCACACAGAGCTACCAGCTAGGGATGAGCAGGTATTTGGGAAATGGACCATGTGCAAGCAGTAGATCAGGAGGAAACAACCCAGCAGGGCTGTAACAGAAGAGTTACTCTACACACTGACCATTCCACATCCGTGGCTCAAGGTCAGTCTGGAAAAAGTCTTGATATCCCCTGAGTGCTTTTTAATGGTTTATCTTATTCTGCTTCCAAATCAAACTAAGCTGAGGCACGAGGAAGCACTCAGCACGGAATGGGAGCATTCATTCAAGCACTGGAGGTACCTTAGGCACTGTGTTTCCCGTAGACATTCTCGCTTTATATCAGAACATTTTTGCTTGTGGACAAACCCTAAATATTATGTTCCTCTGGTGGAAGGTAGTTTATTTATATAGCTTGATTTATAGACGGGTGGCTGTTTCAAACTCTATGGACTTTAAAAAACCACAAAACAGAACCCAAACAATAAAGATGAGTAATAAATCCTGCATTAAATCTTAAGCATTTGAGGACAACTTGAGAATGACAACAGACTCTTGAAAACACCAAGGTTAAGAAGGAAAGCGTTAGCATCCTTCTTGTTGTCTCTCAAAAAGCCTGGGAAAACTGATGAAGTTTGATTTAGTGGTACACATTGTTGGCTTGCAAATCTTCAGACATACACAGCAGCCATAAAACCACTTTAACTGGACAGGTAAACTGGGTTTGCAGCTGCCTTATGCTGCTAAGACTATCAATAAATCAAAGCCAGAATTGACAATATGCCATGCAGAGTGGCACACTTGGGCTATGCAGGGTGAAGAGGAGGAGGGGCGAGTGAACTGATAAAGTCAAGGTTCTTTCTGTGAAGTCTCCTTCAAGCAGAGACTGTCAGTCAAAAGCTTTCACCTCACATATATCCGTTTCAATTGATTTGAATACAAATGAGCATTACTGTATGCCTTAATAAATTTCCAAGGGATAGAAAATACCTTTTAGAAATGTCATTACAGCTTACCAACAAAATTCAGTTCACCTTCACCTGCAAAAGAAGAAAACCTCCCCAGCTCAATTTTTAGAAGTCACATTGGTTTAGACATAGTCAGGTTATGGGCCAGACCATGGGCCACTGCACAGAGATGTGTTGTGGCACTGTAGACCTTTGAAAGGATTGCTGCTTGGAGAGGGCCAGTCTCTCCTTCAATGTGGCGATATGGTCTTATTTCTTTAGAAAAGCCCATGCCTGGTATCTGGTGCCTTTCTGTACTGAGAGAATGTTCTCCTTTGGTACATCTACATATTCAAACAACGAACAGCTGTCCACATACGCTAATATGATACATCCTAAGGCATGCATATACAATGCATAATCTCTGTTTCATGTCGTATAAAAATTTCCACGGTGAAACATGGACATCACATTATTTTCAATATTTTGGACTGAAATAATCCCACAAAATAGTATTTATTCCTTTGGGCTACCATGGTGCTCTGTGTGGATGTTTGCTTGCTCTAGGAACACAAACCACATGAAGCCACTTGTGTGGGAACCATGGACCATGTTCTCCTCTGAGTATCAAGGATGCAGATGTGTTTGGACATTATATCAAAAGCTGGAGTTTAGTGACAGCTACTTATGTGCTTTCACTTAATCTGCAGAATATCCATTCAGTCTGACTCCATGTCTCTGCTTGGCATGTGGCATTCACCATTATGGGACTCATCATTTCCCCAGATCTGCATGCACTTAGCTGATTTCTGCATGCACCTGAAAATGTTATTCCCAATTGACCCATTTCCAGTCATGACAAACATTCCACTGTTACAAGTTTGTTGCTGCACAAATAGTGCCAGCCACATTGCCAATAGCAAGGTTATGCAGTTTACTGATGGGTAGCAGTGCAGAAGCAGAAATTTCCACCTGGGGAGAGGGGATGTTGGAAAGTTCTGAGTGGATCAGAGATTTTAACATCCCCTCTGATCCATCAATCAATATCTGTGGCTGCATCTGGTTAGCATGAATGTTAAAAAACTTCTGCCTTTCCTAGTCAGCGTGGCAGTGTCCCCGAAGTCCTAGTCTAGAATTTCTCTTCACATGTGAGACAAGCACAAACATCTTCCCTACTTGTAGGTACACATGTTGGTGGGGACAGGAGTGGGTGAGGAGCTTTTTCTCACAAATCCCCAGATAATATTTGCTTTCAGATGGATTTCCTCAAGAGCTAAGTGAGTCACAGTGCGGCTGGAACATATCTCCTTCCTGCGTCCCAAGAGGCTGTCCTCACAGGACCAGAGTCAGAGCGGGTCTAGCAATTTTCCTGATCACTGCCTATACACCAAATTTAGTTTTTCATTTGAGGGCACACACAGAGCTGGTTCTCTGTATCTTTCCCTTGGAACACTTTGTTTGGTTACATATGTTCTATTTAATGAAAACAACTTAATATCTAAATTCACATAGGGAGTACCAGGTAATACTTGGATTATTCTGCAAATTTTGAAACGGCTTTGTTCTTGGCAGCTCAGAACATCTCTAAGGAAACGTGTAATTCAATTCTTCTTATGTGAGAAAATTATTGTAAGTGATCATTTATAATAGTATAATTCCATAAATCATCTGTTTCACTTTAGAAAAACAAAATCAGAAGAGTCTGTCTTACTGATATGTTTCTCATTTATGTCCTCAGTTCTGAAGCCTGTTTCTTACAAGAACAGAGATGTGTCTTTCCAAATTAATTTGTAGGACTATGATAATTAATTAAATAGAAACAGAATTAGAGGAGCATTACAGGAAGGATAGAGCAAGAAATGAAGGACAGGTGCCCCTTTTTGACTCAACTAATTGGAAACCCAGGGCTCCAGAGTGGGCTGAGGGCGGAAACAGCTGATGGAGTCACTTACTGCTTTGGTATAATCCTGTTCACTTACAAAATGTGCATGCAGTCCTATTTCCTCAAGCCAGCAAGAATCCAACAGCAGGAAGCAGTTTCTTTGCTCTTGGCTTTAAGTGCTATTCCTGCCTATACACACCTCAAATCCCCTTTCTTAGCTGTGCTGCGGGGCTGTTTACAGCACTTCTTTGTCCTTCATGTCTTGTCCTTCTTATTTCCTTGTTCAATTTTCCAATCCTTCTGAGTATTTGAGGAAGACACAACCTTTTGCATAGCAATTTCCAATAGAGCCTCTCCACCAACACAGTCTTTGCTTTTCAGCTAGTGGCATTATCTTTGGTTTGGGCAAAGGCTTCTGCCAAGGTGCTTACTGGCTTCTCACAGCTATCTCAAATTGAGAGAAGTTATCCCTCTGTGTAGTATGATTACCCACTAAAGGGACTAACAGAACCATATAGATGTCTACACTTATCAAATAGCTAAAAAAAAAGAAAAAAAGGAAGATTTATAAATGTCCTGAAGAAATTTAATTTGAAAAAGGATTTAGGAACTGGGGATTTCAGATTATGCCATTCATATACGCAGCAAGCCGAAACAGAGAATATTGCTATTGCAACCAATCCCTCTTAGAGCCAGCACAGATTTGCACAGGCTGCCTTCACCTTCTGCTGACTGCAGTGGGCAGAGGGGAGGCCTCCAAAAGGTAAGAAATTGATGGACAAAGATGTGCTGCCTTCATAAGCAGGAAGGAAGTCACACTTCCCAAAGCTAGTCTTGGTATTCATTTAAATATTACTTTTTTTTTTTATTTTTAGTTATTTCCTAATGTGCTTGTAGTTATTCCCAAGTACTGACTTCCGTGGCCCTTGGATGCATGTGGCCTCATTTTAACTGAAGCTCTGCAGTGTTTCTGTCTTTGGAGCGCAGAAGTCTTTCTGCTTGGAGTTAGCACACTGGTGATTAGCTGTATGGAACACCCACAGGTAAAACCTTCACCTCTAGGGCCAGCAAATAGAAAGAGTATGTTCTTGATCAGTGGAAACCTCAGGAAATGGAAAGATTTCATCAGTTTATACAGAACTTTTCTTTTAGGTGACACATACTTGTGTTCCATCTGCTTGTTTACTGTAGCATTTATATCTACTGAGGCACAGAACTTTTCCTAAGTAAGAGATACCAAACTGCACAGTAAATAACTTTTAGTACACTATGACTAAAGAACAAAATAGTGTGTACCACATGCCAGATTCTTCCACAGGTCTCCCATGGATTCAGTGATCTCCCTTTTACTGTGCTTGGTTAGACTTCATGGTCTGATTCTGAATATTCTAGTGATGTTAAGCCTGCAGAAAGATGTCAAAAGACCCCAACCCTAGATTCAGTGTGTCAACTTGTAGATAGTAAGTAAATCTCTTTGTCTTGTGTAGATTACTGTGCAAATAGAAGTCACTATAAATGCACCTACAAGGAGGAAGAGGGAGGCAAGAAGGTATCTGGGCTTACTTTTGCAGAAGGCTGGACAGAGCTGTTTACCTCCAGGATGTCCAGAAGGTTAAAAGCCAATAATAGGGAGAGACTAAAAATTCTTTTCCTCTTTACTGGTCCAGAGGAATCCAGTCAATTTGATGTCCAGTAAGGAGCATGCCATTGTGCCATGTACAGCAAACTTGTCTACCTGAGAAAGCACCATCCTCATGTTGCCCATGTGAAAATTTAGTCCATCCTTAGAGACAGGACAAAGAAATGCTTATGGGATTGATTCAGCAGTGTTTTGGCACCATGTTGCCATGTCACATCTGAAATGAAATTGCTCCTCTTTTGCCTAGTTCAGTCACATGGTTTCCAGATGATGCTGAGAGCACATAGACAACTAGCATCAAAATAGCAATGCTGAAGGAGCACTGAGGGAAGGGCAAACTCCACTCCATACCAGCGATCTGCATGGATGTCATAACCGTCTTCTGCTGGGACCTGGGCTAGGTTAGATTTGCATCTGGCAAGAGGTTTCTCCTTCTCATTAGCCCTCTGCCAGGCCAGCTATTCCTGCGACATTCTCATGGGGAAATTCCCAGGGGAGGGGAGGTCAGGGAGACTTGCCTGCAATCTCAGGTGCATTTTCAAATCTGAGAGTATGAAATATGACAAGGAGGGGAACATATGGGTGTCTTCTACACACCAACTTATTTGCAGTGTGATCTGTGGTGAGATTGAGTTATCACTGCCCCTGAGCCTGGAAAGAGTAGAGAGTAAGGCAGTGTCTGGCTAAACATGAACAGGAGGCCGACGAAGCGGCTTGCCTGGGGGATGCTGGCTGAGCAGAGCTGAAGTCCAAGATAGCCAGACAGCAGCTACAATCCTGCTGTCCACTGGGAGTCGGGAGGGAGCTGGGCTTAATGTTCTCCTTCAGGGGATGTAGACTGATGACAGCTGTGTAACCACTTTATCCATGGTCATTACAGGTGATTAGAAGTGACTGACCTTATGACAAAGAGCTGAATATTTAGTTTGAAAAATTGCAAGAGGTGCCACAGATCTCTAGCCTACTCTTTGCAGAGGGATGATGTGCTACTCATTCATATTTAAAGCTCCTGGATGGACAAACCTGCTGCTTCTGTGGCTCAGCAAAATGCAGCAAAGCAGGTCAAACACCCTTTTTCCTTTCTGTGTATTGTACTCAGTTAACGTCATTTAAATTGCATTGGTGTTTTAAGGAAGTTCCCTGTAGCAATGGTTTAATTTCTACTCAAAAGGAGTTACAAATTTACAGTTGTCACTGGCATAGGTAAATATTTTAATTTAAAAAGGAAAAGACCCTCTAAGAGGGATCAAATCCAGCCACTTGAGATATTCCTCCTGTTAAGCACAAAGGATCTTCTACTCCATGTCAGAACACTTCACTGTTAAGGCTCCTAGGAGAATAGATTTGGGGATAATTGCACTTTGATAAAGAAAGACCATATGTTTATAACAAAATCTTCCCAAATCACATGTCATCTCTCTGCCTTTTTAGCTTGTGAGGGCTCCTCAGGGCTAATTTACTATATGCTATATATGCTACATATACAGTAATGCTTAAAATAAACTAAAATAAAAAAAAGTAGTAATAAACTAGAAATTATGGAAAGATCTTAGATATTCCATTATCATATGCAACTAATATGGTGGCTCCTGGAGCAATCTAAGTTACAAGATTCTCTGCTATCCCAGTTTTTATACTTCTGGGCTTCTAATTATTGCTTGATATGTTGAATGTTGATAATTTACTTAACTCTGCCTTAATCCTCCACTAAACTGAACAGCGATTTCTGCTGGTATCTCTCTAAGATTGCTCCAGCAGTGCTGCTTGACCTCATTGTGTAGTTTAAAAGGAGACTGAATGTAACTATCAGATAATTATTATTTTTTAGCAACAATTCTGAACCAAGTCTGCAGGGCACAGACAGACAAAACTGTAATTCTTCCAGATTTTCTAGACCTCAGACCAGCTCCCACTTTAATCCGGATCTTTGTCTTGTTTCTCTACGCCTCCTTTTGTGGTTGCTTGCAGAGGCTGCTGGTAAAGCGAATGGTCAGCTTCTTAGTAGTTATGCAAAGAAACTGTACAAATGGCTGGAGAGTTACTGGGATAGATGTCCTGATGCAATGGATAATTTGGAAGGAAAACCAGGGGAGAAGCAGGTTAGAGACCTGCTTTGGTCTGAACATTATTATTCAGTATCTTGTGCTTTATGCTTCCCTGCCCACCCAGTAGGTAGTGTCCTTCACCCTGACTGAACTGCTCTTCTGTTAGATCAGTCAGTGCCATGGTCACTTTTAGAAGATGCCAGGGTTGAGGAAGAGGTGAAAAAGTGTCTAGGTAGGTGCTATAGCATATTCCTTAGGCTTTTCTTTCAGCTAAATGTCACAAACCACCTTGAAAATGAAAAATAAACACATGAACTGCCCTAGCAATAAGAAACAGCTACTCTGAATGCTGCGGGTACCTCCTGCAGTGATATGCAAGGCAGCATGGTTTTAGCCTGGGAACATTTGACCTAAAACTTTTGGGCATTTTTATGCTAATAAAGAAAAAGTTGTGCTGTTCACTCAGTGCACTTGAGACACAGTATTTATCTAAGGAAACTCACAGTTCAGCTCAGACTATGATCCCAGCAATAGTGGTCAACTTGACATTTCAAAACTCAGACCAAATATGAAATCATAACGAGAGTTATATTCTACCAGAAGCAAACAAGTCTTCCCAGTAGGTGTGATTTACTTGCAATATAAACACAGGGCTGAATACCGTGAAATAAACAGCTCCAGTTTTCATCAGCCAGAAAAGAGAGCCCTTATCGCGATGCCTCAGCCTGCTTTCAGGATGTCATAGGCTTTTGACAGGCTGTTTTCCATCAATGAGTCTGGAGGACATCATAGGAAAAATCAGCTGAAAGGTATTTCTAAATTTGTTGTAGGAAATTAGGAATATGTTGTCTCAGCTCTGACAAAACCCCTGACTTCTTAGCCCGGTTTCTGCTTAGAAATGATGCCAATGGCAAGGGTCACGAAATGCATTGGGAAAGTTAACTGCAGCCTGAGTGTGATAGTTTGTAATGATCCTGCTAAGGATTTAATTTAAAAGCAGAAGTCTGTGATACATGTTTCTTTCTTGACATTATAAATGCAAAATCTGGCTTCAATAAAATTTAATTCTTTAAAATACATAAAAGAAGATGTTAAATTGCTCTGCAAAACTTTAAAAAGCATGAAAATGTCTTTTTTTGACATTTTCTTTTATGTAATACAGTGCTACTTTAACAACACATTTTTAATTTAGGAGGTGATTAAATGCAATTACAGTGTACAAATGAAAGAGTTTCTAAATCTCAACATGATTCCTTGTTCACTTCTTTTCTGTTCATTTATACTGCATATGGCCTTTTCTATGCAGAAATCCCAGCTCCTCTGATTAGAGATGCTCAAGTAATTTGTTGGTCAATATAGGATCCCCTTTTGAGCATGTACTGTTGTAGAGACCTACTGAGAAAAGATCAGAGCAGGCCTGTGAATGTGTCCTTCCTGCATTTTGCAACACTTCACATAGCACTTTCTGCAGAAAAGGGCATCCTGTGGTAGAGCCTAGACTCATCTTTCTCAGGATGGGGAATCCATTCTGGATCCTTGTATGTATTGCATGCTGTGCTGCAATATGTATGTATTACGTGACTGGCTTAAAAATACAGCGTTTCAGAGAAGGAGAAATAACTTGACTTCTAATAGGCAATGTACTGTTACTGCCTTTTTTCTTGAAACATTGCATTTACTCTGATGTATCCTGCTAATAGGACCAGCCTGGTCCAATTGCACCTAATGCTTTTTTGCCAGTAGCTTCAGCAGGCAGAGAAATATGGTCTTCAAAGCAAAGTTAAAAACAAAACCCAAAAAAAGAATAGACAATGAGCAAATTCTGTCATCAGCATCTTGACTAACCAGGTTCTTTCCACATAGCTCCACTATTAAAAATAGTTTTATTGTTTAAAACTTGCCCTTAAAAATAAAACCAAAGCAGAAAGAAAAGCCACACATTAATGTTGTGACCACTCATATTGTTTTTTGCCCATAAAGCAGAATGCTTCTTGCAAAAGTGGTGCTCGCAGAATGGGTGTGCCTTTTTAAGAGGCAAAACCTTCATCTCCTTCTGATAATCAAGTAATTACACAGAGAAAATGGTAAATGTATACACAATTATTATTCTTCATTTGACAATACATATCTACTGGTATAATGTATTGTTCCCCATCCAGAGGTATGCCAGGTTGCTCAATGTCTCTGATTTGGGAATGTGGCCCTATGGAATTTTATGTTGTTTCTTTATATCTATGTTTCCAGATTTGGAGAATTTGGAGGATTTATAAAGCAGTTCAATCATTACTATTCCTTTAAGCATTTTTTGTAAAGAAAAGTGTAAGGTTAATAACACCTCCTTGTCAGATAATGAAAAAAACCACACAAGTTCAAAATGCAAGCTTTTTTAACCTTCACAGTTACGAGAGGGAGATTTGTGTGGTAAGTTGTTGGTCTGGTGAATGACATGTGTTCACTCTTCTGGGAAGAACAAAACAAACAGAGGATTCTGTTACATGGGAAATACAGGAATAATTCACATCAGTGAGGAAAGTAAATATATTTATGTCTCTTTCTTGGAACCATCTTAAGTATTGTCTCACAACCAGAATATATGTGCTCGCCAACTTAGATACATGCATCACAGCACTGAATGTTAAGTTCCCTTGGAAACCTAGGCATGAATTGCTCTTTTACTCATTAGTTGTTGCTGCTGGTGGTGTCATTAGTGTGGCAATGAACTCTGTACTGGCATAACTGTTGACTACTGAGCCTCATGTATTGTGTCTCTGTACAATAAAACAATGAAGATCCTGTATCTGTGAGATGGTGATGAGCCTCTAATACTTTTATGGAATGTTCCATGGCCTTTTGTTATAGTTAATGCAAATTTCTCTATATGTTGTGTCACAATTTTTGACAACATCTTTATGGCATTTTATTTTTATTTTGGCATCTACATCCACAAATGGAAAAGGTCCCAGTGGATTGCCCAAACACAAAACCTACAACGTTTGCCCTTGAGATTCCCCAGCTGGAAAAAGCAATCAGTTTATTCCCTCTTTGTGAGATGATTTCGTAAGTATGGTAAAAAAAACCCAAACAAACAAAAAGAAATGTTAACTAAGAAAATTATTATAAATACCACTGAGAATGCAAAGCCAAGTTTTCAAAAGAAGAAACAGAAGTGAATGACTATGTGGTAAAGAGAGTAGTGTAGCAGATATTTCAAGTTTAGCTCCAGCACTTCCAAATTTAGGTGCTCAACTTTAAATCTATATTGTTGGAGTACAGTGCTGTGTGTAATTAATTGCAATTTTATGTATTTTGGCAGTATATTCCATGTTATAACAAGTGGTCTTTTCCTATGCCAAGCCATCCTTAAATTAGACTTGAACGAACTAGCAAATTATAAGCATGTCATCTGGAAGAAATGTAGGATGTGGTGGATCCAGAACAGGGATTTCCAACCTGCAGCCCCTTGGCTATTTGTGCATTTTGAAGACAGTAAAGGGACTTTCAATTAAACTGGCCTTGGCAGTAGGAGGAGTGAGCTGAAGGAGGCCAGAGCCATCAAAAAACTACAATCCAGAGACAACAGTAGTTGAACTCTACCGGTCTCAACTGCTTCCCTGGCCCTTCGTACTCTGCAGGACAATAAGAGGTCATGCAGAGAAATTGCAGGCTGCCCGTGAGCCTCTGTTTCACCATAAAGCCTCACACTGCCGAATGATCAGAGGGCTCAGTTGTGGTGAGCTTGTTTCGTACATCTGGAGGTAGCTTTTTTCACCCTGCACTTTGGAGAATGTTGCTTCACATGCTACAGTATTTCTGCATTTTCGAAGTCTTGAAAGCAATAGCAAAATTTTAGAGAGTTATGTGGTGGGAGGTATTTCACCAGCTTCATCCAGCTCCACTTGGACTTTTTTTCTGCATGAAAAATACTGAATAAATCTAAGTTGTTAGTGACTGGGGAGAGCAGAGACTGCCTGAAGGCAGTGAACAGATGTGTAGGCTGAGTGAGAAATGATAAGAGAAGAGAAAACTCAGCTAAGAGGATTTGGGCTTCATCAAACTTCACATTACTTAGACCATTAACAGAGGAATAGAGAAAAATAAGGACTGAGAAATGATAGGTATAGGGGCTTAACATTCATAATTCTTTTATTTAGCACTTTCATGGATTTTTAAAGCAGAGAATGATGTATTCTTGGCCTTTTGCAGAGCAGTAAGTTTCTTAGACCGACTTAGCACTCAGAAGTGTTTTACCCTTCTTTTTCAGCATAGGCTAAATACAATTCTATAGATTTCAGTGAAAGACTTTTCAAAATCCAACTCTGTTTTTTCTAGGAAGAGGAAATGGGAAATGCTTGGGTTTTTTACACCTGTTTTCAGTAATGACCTCTGTGCCTTAAAACAAATGTAGTAATTTTGAGAGTTTAATGGGCTTTTGCTTTCAACAGCTACAAATAATCTAATTATCTAGCCACTCTGGGTACTGGATGATTTAAGAATTAAAGACACAATTAGAATCTGTTACAGTAATTAGAATCCATTCTAAACCAATTGCCTGTGGCATTACATGGTCTGGTGAAAGAAAAGCTGCTGGCTAAATGCTCTTCTCCCAGTGAATGCAAAACCAAATGTTAATACAAAATTTTTTTATTCTTTTTTTTTTTAACTAAGAAAGTCAATATTTCAGAAATGAAGTAAATCAAATTATCTGTGGGTTTTTATGCTGTTTTTTAAATACTACATACGTCAGTGAAGTCAACAGAAGGAAAACCACTGGTCTTTGCACCAAATTCACTGAATTTGTGAATTTAGTGAATAAAAGGAAAATTACAAATTTAGTGAATGAAGGTATTATTACTTAGGTAAATTAAGGTGAATTAAAAGTCATAATGAAAGAGAGGTGGTAGATTGGGAAGCACTACAAGAACTTCTGCATGCCCTGCAAATCAACTATAAGTATTTGCAGGAGTCACTGAGCAGGTGGGTAAGGGTAATTCAGCTGATAAAATGTTCCTGGATTTCCAGAAAGCTCTGACAACACTGTTTTGTAAGAAATGAAGCTCAATAGCAGAAATAAAAGAATGGGGTGAAAGACAGAAAACAAGGGGTAAGATTAAATAGTTTATTTCTACAGTGAGGGCAGTAGAAGGAAGTGTCCCACAGCCCTCTGTGCTCATCAGTGCTGTTCAGTTCAACCACGACCTGTTTGCATGGACACTAGCACTGAATAAAATGTGCTGGTAACACATGGCTGTTGGCTGTAGAGAATTGCAGAAGGTCCTCATAAATCTCAGCCAATGGATAGCAAAGTAGCAGATGAAATTGTACATTGGTTGGAGGGTAACCCTATTTACTAATGCAAAACTGTCATTACTCAGGGAAGAGAGGAATGCCATGAAAATTGCCAGAGGGCTGGAACACCTTTCCTATGAAGAAAGGCTGAGAGAATTGGGGTTGTTCAGTCTGGAGAAGAGAAGGCTCTGGAAGCCTTTCAGTGTATAAAGGGGGCTTATAAGAAAGATGGAAAGGGAATTTTTATCAAGTCCTGTAGACACAGGACAAGGGAAAATGGTCTTAAACTGAAAGAGGGTAGATTTAGGTAGGACAGAAGGAAGTAAGTTTTTTTCAATGAGGGTGGTAAGACATTGGCACAGT
Source organism: Nestor notabilis (assembly GCF_000696875.1). Lineage (NCBI taxonomy): Eukaryota > Metazoa > Chordata > Aves > Psittaciformes > Psittacidae > Nestor > Nestor notabilis. The sequence goes on from NW_009909571.1 coordinate 33,501, forward strand.
TTGCCCAGAGAAGTTATGGATGCCCTGTCATTGGAAATGTTCTATGTCATGTTGAATGGGGCTTTGAGTAATTTGATCCAGTGAAAGATTTCCTTGCCCATTGAAAGGTCATTGGAACTAGCTGGTCTTTAAGGTCACTTCCGACCCAAATCATTCTACGATTCTGTGATTTTGGAGTCATTGAGTTGAGCATCCCTGAGCTGTGTGGAGGGATGATCCAAAAGACTGAAAGAAAGGTAGGATTTATTTAAGTGGGAATTTATAACAAAGCAGAAAATATTACCACACCACATGAGTTCATGGTGGGTCCATCTCCTGAATATTGTGGTCTGGCCACCTGCAGATGCAGAAGCACTAGTAAAGATTCAGAGAAGGGTAAGAGATGACCTGGGCACATGTCCTGATTTTGGCTGGGACAGAGTTGATTTTCTTCTTGGTAGCTATCACAGTGCTGTGTTTTGGATTTAATATGGGAACAATGCTGATAACACACCAATGTTTTAGTTGTTAGTAAGTAGTGTTTACTCTGACCAAGGACTTTTCAGTCTCTCCTGCCCGGCCAGTGAGGAGGGGCACAGGAAGCCTGGAGGGAGCACAGCCAGTACAGCTGACCCAAATGGGCCAGAGGGATATTCCATACTACAGAACGTCATGCTCAGTATATAAACGGGGTGGGGAGTGGGGGGTGGGTGTGTGGGAGTTAGAATCATAGAATCAAACAGATTGGAAAAGACTTTTAAGATCAGCAAGTCCAACTGTTACCCCATGACTGCCAAGCCCATCACTAAACCATGTCACTGAGGGCCTCATCTACACGGTTTGTGAACGCTTCCAGGGACAGTGACTCCACCACTGCCCTGGGCAGCCTGTTCCAATGTCTGAGCACCTTTTTGGTGAAGAAATTGTTCCTAATACCCAATCTATAACTCCCCTGTTGCAGTTTGAGTCTGTTTCCTCTTGTCCTGTCGCTTGTTACGGGGGAGAAGAGACTGGCCACCTCCTAGCTAAATCCTCCTTTCAGATAGTTGCAAAGAGTGGTAAGGTCTCCCCTGAGTCTTCTCTTCTTCAGACTAAACAACCCCAGTTCCCTCAGCTGTTCCTCATCAGACTTGTGCTCCAGGCCCTTCACCAGCTTCATTGCCCTTCTCTGGACCTGCTCCAGCATCAAAATGTGTCTCTTGTAGCGAGAGGCCCAGAACTGAACCCAGGATTTGAGGTGTGTCCTCACCAGTGCCAGTACAGGGGATGATCACTGCCCTGGCCCTGCTGGCCACACTATTGCTGATACAGGCCAGGATGCTGCTGGCCTTCATGTCTACCTGGGCACACTGCTGGAGTGAGGGCCATGAGGAGCCGATCACTGCTCAGGGATGAGATGGACATTGGCCAGTGGGGGGCGAAAAACTGTACTGTGCATCACTTGGCTTTTTATCTCAGTTTTTATTAATCTCTTTATTCTTATTCTTTTCTTGTTCACTTTATTTCAAATATTAAGTTGCTCTTAACCCATGGGTTTTACCTTTTCCAATTCTCCTCCCCATCCCACTGAGGTGGGGTAAGGGAGTGAGTGGGAGTGAGTGAGCAACTGTGTGGTACTTAGTTGCTGTTTGGGATTAACCATGACAGCATGGGATACTGCTGCACAAATAGAGACTAAATAGATTTGGATTCAGCCTGGTAAAACAATCATTGAAGGGGGCTATGTAAGAGGATGGACTAAGGAGTTTAACAGTGAGGGAGCTATTGAGGGTCTCCGATCAGAAGGTTCCTCCCTCTCCCCCTGGTAAAACGAGCCTCTACATAGGGGAACATAATGTACTTCATTTCTTTCTCTTGCTTTTTACCCTCCATCTCATACACCATGACAGTTCACAAGGTACCAGTTCAGCTGCAGACTGCAGGAGCAAGGGGAAGACAAAGGGTATTTAACTGATGCTGGAGGGCAAAACCTTGAGAAACAATTCCCCTTTCCGAATTTGTCAGTGAGATGGCAGCTGTGAAAAGTGTTGTGCCAGATACTGGCTCTGCCTGTGCCAGCTATAGCTATGGGAAAATGCAAAGGGTTAAATAATTTATATCGCTGCCACTCTAAGTAACACTGAGAGCCTGAAGACTGGCAAATGACACAGGGAGCACCTCTTGGCTCAGAGAGCATTTCCTATTTGTAAATGACATTGAAAACACCTCACTCTTCAGAAACGATTTCCTGCCTATTCTGAGTTGGATGATAGGAGATGGGTTGAAGACTGATTGACAGCAAGTTGCATGGGTGATCTGGGATCTATCGAAGTTCCTTATAATACTGGCGGTTTTATTTTATTAGTATAGCAGTATATCATGGTGCAAACTCACTTCAGCCTGGCTATGACTAGCTCAGCAGCTTCTTTACAGCTTGCTGTGTGTTTGCTTCCCTGTTTGTCCTCTGGAGCACACCACATTTGCCCTCATGACACAGCTCCCAGGCTGGGAACCGACCCACCTTCCTTCAGCTTGTCTCCCCATGCCCCCTGCTTCCATGGGACTAGCAAACCAGCCCAGCACCACATCATTCCTGCACACGAGTGTGCTTACCTGCATTCATTTATGTCTATTTAACCCTATCAGCCCACCCATTTTCCTGATCCACTGTTCTCTTACATGTGTCCTTATACCGCTGTAGTAGAGCGGGACTCTGTCCTCTTAAGTCATGCCACACTTCAGTGCTTTCCAATAAAATAAGGAACTGTATTTTTCAGAGTTATATAAATAGGGACCATGTTCCTATCACTTGCCATAGTGATAACAAATAACATCTGCGGTTCATCTGATCACTGTTACAAGAAAATTCTCCAGAGAGCAGAAAAAGTGTTTTTACAAAAGGCAAGTTGTTATTAGTTATTACTGCAAAGAATAGTCCTAACTTTTGAAATTTAATAGCAAGATATCAAAAAACTAAACCCTCCTGCTACAGAACATAACCCATGTTATAACTAATAGGGCTATAATAATATCTTTTTCCTGGATTCATTTTAATAGTGAGCTAATTCAGATCCTCTAGCAGTGAGCCCTTATCTGAGGGAAGAGGCTGAGTGGCATGGACCACTCGTTTCCTCTGGAATGTTCATTCTGATCATTCTGTGACTTTATTTGTGTTTAAAAAGGACGGTAATTTCACACACACTAAACACAGGCTCCACACACAAATGCAGAAAAGCACAGTATGTACAAATTAAAGGAATGCCTGCCCTTTTTATGTTATATGGAGAATGCACTGAAAATGCTTGCACTTAGCAGTGTCCAAAATTGGAAAAACTGGACAGAGTTTTCTACTGGATTGATAAAAATGCGACTGTAGACATATAAGGTATGATTCATCTAATCTAAATGTAGACATCCACATCTGAGTTGCTTTAGGCTTCCTTTTTAGTTAAAAACTAGGTATTTCTGGGTGGAGTTCACATGGCCTGTGCTAGACATCTATATCTCATCAGCTGAATGCACCCCAGGGCCACACATGATGCTGCTGAAACTCATC
>NW_009909571.1:37045-49736 GCF_000696875.1 Nestor notabilis
TCCTGTTGTGAGAGTGTTCCCACTATTTCTTGCTGTGCAGCAGAAGATACAGCTATTTTAAGTCATAAAAATCTTAGACTGTTTTTTCTTAGCCTAGGAGCCAGAATCAAGAGAAAGGTCAGGAGACAATTCAGAGAGCCAGGCAGGCAACACTGTTAGGCATCACCTCCTTTCCTTCCTCTCAGAAGAATGGTAATGGATTACAGTTACCACTTGAAATAATGTTTATTAACCAGGGAAGCGGCTAATCGGCTAATTACCTTTGATTGCAGGCAACACTCAGCAAAAGAGTGAATTTTTCCTACTTCTGAATAAGTGAGCTGCCAATGCTGGGGAGGGGGGAAGAGCGAGAGAGGGAGGGCAGGAAATTCCTGGTGCCGTGAGATTGCTCTGGACCCAGGGTGCTGTCACCGTGGGAATGAAACAGCGACATTCCCATGCCTAGTTTTGAGCCTCTGGGTTTTGCTAGTGCAAAAAAGGGATTTATCCAGTGAATCATTCAGGGCACCTATTTTAGGCTGTAACTCTGAACTGTCCTGTGGAGAAACTCCTCTCATTTACAGCGTATGCATAATGTCTACTGTCTCCTAAACAGGATCTATAAATACCCCATCATACACATCAAGAAAGGAGAAAATACGTGCCCATAGGAAGCATCTCTAAACAAATCATCCTAATAAGAAATAGGGAACTGACTTACTTACATAAAACTCTGAAATATTTTTTTAAGTTAAGATAATATTTTCTTGTTAGATGTTAAGGTGATGATCAGTATGGGAAATAAACACATTTTCAAAACAAACTTGAACTCAGTAGTGCTATCATTAATGTATATTCTCCTCCATGTCCCGTTGCTGACTTCCACTGCGTAATTACTACGTTACAGCACTTAGGCTGTGGCAAGCAAAATACTGCAGGCAGAGAATACAGTTTTAGACTGCAGCATATATGTCACATCCTCTCAAAGGCCAGAAATCTGCAATTACATGCTGAAATATTGCCCCACTTACCAACTGATATGGTCCAAACAGCAATTATTTTTGCAAAAGCCTTAGTTCTTGAGTTAAACCGGCTGTGATGGATGGGGTTTCGAATGGCAATATAGCGATCCAGTGAGATGGCACAGAGGTGCATGATGGAGGCAGTGGAGAAAAGCACGTCCAAGTAGATCCAGACAGCACAGAGCTTTGTAGGCAGAGGCCATGTGTATCCTGCACACAAGAAAGTTAACATGAGCTAAGAATGTGGCATACATCTTTTGTTGTGACACGTATGTCTTATTGCATGTACCCTGCTAGGAGGAGCTGGTAGTAAGTGATGCGTTCAATAGAAGCTGCCTGGCAGTGTTTTAAGAAGCCTTTTTTATTTGCTTGCAACCTTCTAACTCCGTAGCTTTTTGGATTAACTCTCCTTCTTCCCCAGGCTACAGGCAGTGTAAGTTTGTTTCTTTTTAATTCTATTTGCATAACTCTAGTGCTTGATGTTATAATTAACCATCTCTGGCAGCAAATCTATGGAAAGAGAAGCAATTTTGTCATTGTAAACCTGTAAGTTCTCAATTTTATTTTAGGACTTTTTATCCACGTAATTACTGCATTATTAACACCTGCTGATTCTAAAGCTGAAACTTTAGATTTAGTGGCAGCTGAAGAAAGAAATGTATTTTGTTGTATACCAGTGATATTTATCTCGCCTGTCTTTAGGCAACTACCACGTACTTAAATAAGGATATGCTCTTTATCAATGAATATTGATAGACTCCTCCAGAGAGAGCAATCCAAAGCAAACATATGAATGTTTACCCATATCCAACTTTTATCTTCTTTGCTGCAAATTAAGCCTCCCCCTTATCCTTGTTCTTTCCAATAGCCATGAAGAATAATTGATGGCTCTCCTTTCTAGAAGCTATTGGAAGATGGCTATCATGTCTTGCCTAGTTGTTTGGGTTTTTTAACTCACCCAGACTAAGTAAAGCCAATTCCTTTATCTTTTGCTTACAGATGATACTTCTAAAACTTTTGTGCTTCTTGTTTGTCTGCCCTGGAATCTATTTAATTTATCCATATCTTGCTTATCATTCAGTAACCAAAACAGGACTCGATACTTTTGCAAAGCCCTCCCAAATGCTAAGTGAAATACAAGATTGCTTCACAGGTCTTGCAGGGAATAATCTTACTTACAAAACCTGGAATGGTAAGTGCCTTTTGTATAAAAATCCCATACTATTGATGCATGCTTAGCTTATGATCCTGTTCAGCATTCCTAAAGCCTGGACAAATTTCCCCAGCAGTAGTTGGTTTGCTATTGTTTTCCTAAGTTGATATTTTTGCATTTATCCTCACTGTATGTTGTTTGCTCATTTGACTTTCTCTTCAGGGGTCCAGATGATTGTTGGTGATTCTGGTCCAGTCCCTCTGACTGCTTGTAACCTCTTCCAGCTTGGAGCTTTTGGAAAGCTGTGTAAGCTCACACTCTATTCACTATACAAGTTGCTAGCAGCAGCACTAAGCAGACCCAGGCTAAGCAAAGCCCTTCAGGATCTCCATTCAAAGGCCCTTTTAGTCCTTCAGGGAACCAATAATAACTCCCCTTGGAGCAAGTTTTACAGTTATCCATGTCCTTATCTTGTGGTGATTTAATTTAGAGTATATTACCCAAGGTGTCCATGACAGTGCAGCATTGGGCAATGCCAAAGCTGGTATTATGAGAACACACTAGTATTTTTGGGACTGCCTGACTCCTTTGGAGATGCAGTACAAGATCTGCAAAAGCAGGAACAGAGGGAAAGGCAGAGGAGCTAGGTCTGTGTCTAACTAAATTTAGTCTCAGTAAGCACTGAGACCTATTTCTTGGTGCTCTTGGACTGCTGTAATATGAGCTGACCTTGACAAGCCATACAATATTTATGGATATGCTTTATCTTGTTTCCTGATCTTCCAGTGGGGAATCTGGTCTCTGGAATGTGTTATGTGGGGTCTGGCTTTCAGGGGCATGTCTTCCAACAGTATCTATCTGTCAGGACAGGACAGTTTACACAGGGAAAAGTGATAAAGTATTTTTACACTTGACAACATACATCTGTTCTTTTGCTTCAGTGGCCTTTGGGACCAAATTTGTCATATCCTTCTAGATGTCTTGTCCTTGCTCTAAACTTGGATGGGGCAGGGATAAAACAGCACCCATTTTATGTGGCAGACATTATGTGGACATTTTATGTGGAGCATGGCACAGGGCACCTTTGCCTTGTGCCGTGCTTCGGCCACTGTCGAAGTCACCCCTCATCATATCCAAGGGGAAACAAAACTAAATACAACCAGCTGCAATTTAAAGATTGGGTAGGCAGGGCAAGTTTTAAAAGTTCCATGATTTCATATGGTCCATGGGAGCTCATGCAGTTCCAGGAGCTCACATAAGGCAGTACCACCTAAGGGACAGGCAAGTGATGCTCGGGCACCTATACATTTTCAGGTTGAGAGACTAATAGGGAGGGCAGGTAGACCCTCGAATGAGCTAAGATTTTCTTCCTGATGTAGCTAGATAGTAGTGACGGGGAGAGGAGAAATGTTTTCTCACAAGGCCTTTCAGGTGAGGAGGCAAACAAGCCAAGCTGGCCAGGATGTCTGGGCTGCTGCTTTGTTGGTAACAGGAAGTGCATGAAAAATGTTTTGAGAGAAAGACTAAGGAATTGCTCTAAGGAAAGAAGAGAGGAGAGTCCATAGGCATGGGCAGTTGCTGAGGAGCAACTGTCCTGCTTTATCAGAAGCACATCAGCTGAGACCACATCTGGGGTCAGCACTGGGGTGGACAGGAGCCCTCTGACATGCCTGGTTCTTCCACTGCAGCAAGGAGTTACCTAGCATCTGCCAATAATCCTGACAGCTGCTCCATGCTGTTGCTGCCACTCCACAGTGTGGGACAAGCCTCCGAGGCAGGAGCAACAGGCATGCAGCAGCCTATGTGCTTCTGGGTGGGAACCAGCAGCGTTGTTCATCTTTGTGAGTTCAGGTGCCCAGCCACACCTGGCTTAGAGGGTGCCTCAGCAGAGCAAGGTACGTGAAAAGGCCCCCAGTTTGGGCTCAGGGCTGACAACGTAAGTGACCTGGCTGAAGTGGGGTGGCTGAGGTTGAGCAAATGCTCCTGTGTAAAGGGACGGCACTCTGTGCCGTCGCTGGTTGTCCTGGAGATTGATGATGCACTGTGATGAGGTGGTTCTTCTGGTATCTGCATACAACACCAGATGATTTTTCACCCCAAGTTACCCTGCAAAGACCTCCCCTCCTTGGTCTTGCAACGGAAAAAGCAAAGCTAACACACTCCCTCCCCTATGGCTTTAAGTGCCTGCTACTCCTCCACACCGGTGATTGCAAAGGAGGGGAAGGCAGCCTTCCTCCACAACCATCTTTGTGAGTGTTCTGCTCTGGGGGCACATCCGCCCTGGCAGCATCTGCTGAGCGTCTTTTTCCAGCAAAGGCTGGTGCTGCTGGGTGGATGGAGAAGCCTTCCTGGCCCAAAGGGTGCAGGCTGGGACAGGCACGGGACAGCCGTGGCGGGGCACCTGAACGGGAACCCCCCGTAACAGCTTCATCTTCCCGGTGTGCAGGAAATCCTGCGTCCCGACCTCCCAATCACTTCCGAGCCGCGGGTTTTGGGCGCCCTTTTCCCCGGCACAGAGCTTGGCCAGCAGGAGTCCCTGTTGCATGTGGCAGGGAGTCACACAGGCGCTTACAGGGTTTGCTCATCTCACACATGGGACGATTTCTGCTCCCGCGGTTCTGTTTTACGCTGTTTCTCCCACCAAAGATAATTGCATCAGTCATACAATAAATCCCAACAATTTTGCATCACTTTTTGCACACATCATTTGCTGTTTGCAAATGCTACTGAGGGCAATCTCTGTAGAAATACCGAAACTGGGAAATAAACTTCCAGTTTTCTGGTTGAAATCTCTCAACTCACAGGCTCATGCATAGACTGTTAGTCCCCAAATAGTGAAGCAATAGAAAGCTTTGTAAACAACAACACTTTCCTCCTGGCGTTGTCTGGCTTCTCCTTGAACTGTGGCAATTCAGTTATGGCAGTGGAAAACTCATTTCTCTAAGTTTAGGGATTATAACAGCCTGACAGTATTGGCACTGAACACATAAGCTGCTGCTTTTTTCTATGTGAGCTCTGCTGCAAATAATTTTGGTGAAAATGAGAAGAAAGATCTGCTATTAATCACCTGCAAGGGTATGACCTGTGAGTCATTATTCACTTAATTCTTAAATAACTTCTCTTAAGAAATCATAGCTTTGCAGTTGTAAATGTTACTAAAAATTAGGCAGAATTAATTCCCATCCATTTTTTCTAACTCCTACAATATTTATTCCAGCATTTGCTGCTGTACAGATGTCTAAGAAGGGTGTTGATGTTAAGAGAATTATTTACATTTGTATTACTTCATTTAAACAAATTAAAGGCGTTGCCTACTTTGAATCTAAAGGTAATTATTAGTGCTTCTGTGCATATTTGCAGATCAAAGTAACTGGCAGGAACCTACATTCTCATTAGGAATATTGAAAATCATGAGCCAGGGTTAAAACTGAAAGAATAGAGAGACATCTGAGTAATAAATTAATGTTCTGGACTGTGTTTAAAATGCCTGTAACTAGAAATGTAAAGCAGGAAAAGATACAAGTACTTCACCTATTCTTACATCCATTAACCAGTTACATATATTTCAACTTGTATGGAGTGATTACAATTTTTTGTGGTAAGACAATAAAGTAATGATAATAACATGTGCATGCAATGTTTAAAGCTTCTCAAAACATGCAGCAGGTTACAAAGCTAATACTCACCGTAAAGTATGGTTAACATTGACACAGGCATGACAAGGAAACCCAGCAGCATATCGGCTATTGCGAGTGACATTAGGAAATAGTTAGTGGCATTCTGTAGTTTTTTCTCCAGTGACACAGCCATGATGACAAGAATATTTCCAGCAATGGTTAAAACAATCACTATCACTGTCAGCAAAGCTGGCCAGTTTTTCTGTGAAAGCTGAAACAGGGAAGGGTAGCACGGTGGACTCATGTTATTTTCACAAGAAAGATTGGTTAGGTTTTCAGAGTCCACAGTCAAGTTAAAGAGATGTGATATATTAATCTCTCCAGCTCCATAAACATTTCTGTAGAGTCTTCTCTCATGATTTATTTGTATTAAGGAGTTTGCAGTTGGGTTCACAGAGCTGTCCTCATCAGGAAGAATATCCATTGCTAAGTCTGAAACTGTTGAGATAAATAGTGAAAAGTAGGAGATTTTCACCCTCTGTCACCATCGGGCTTTATATTCCTCAGTTGTCCATGCCAGAAGTTGAAGGAGCACAATCTTTTGCCACTAGCATGATGTAGAAAAACATACCAGAATTACTCCGAAAGCTGAAATGTTTTGTTCTCAGTTCCATAGGAAGTCCATTGTTGGCACACATTGAAAATCCAGCTGAAAAGCAAAACCAAGCTGTAGGATAGAGAATGTGGACTTGAGGCTTCAGAGAGCAAAAATGTTGGAGAAATAAAAGAGAAAAAACTTTTGCAACCACTAGGACTCCCCTCTGGAGCTACATCTTATTGCTATTGGTAACTGTAATCACCCAATTTTAAACACAGCAGTATTAAAATAGCTTGCGATACAAAACAACAGAGCTCTCACTTCCCTATTAAGAAAGTTGATTAAAGATTCCATCCAGCATCTTTCTCTTGAAATAATTAGATATGCTCTTATTTATAGATCATCTTCCATAATATGGTCATAAGTCTCTGACTTCTGTTGTATTTCAGTATAATTTTCAGCCTCATATCAGAGATTACACATTCTGCTCCATGCTCATCCTTATAGCTAATTGTACCTTTTGGCCCAGCCTGGCTTCAGAATGGAAATTAAACAACTACATGCTATGATAAAAAAAAATACAATTTAAGGAAGACTTACATTGTACTTCAGAGCCCACTCTCAAACTGCAATTAGGTGCGCTTTGTACCCTGATTTACCATGTTCTTCACTGTGTTTAGCCAGTTTTGTGTCCTTTTTCTTCAGTCTTCTCCAAGGTGGTGGTATTTGGAATAGTTTTTTTGACTTCTAAACTGCACACTTGAGTGAAGCCAGTTCCTGCGCTTTGAGGCTTGCTCTTTTCTTCTGAGAGATAGGCTGCTTGCTGACTCCTTCCTCGTGCATTTCCCCGCCCCAGGGCAAGCTATATTTAAAGTAATAATAATATCAGAGCCCTTCTCGAAGTGACACAAAAGCACACACACACACACAAAAAGGCAGCCTGCACGGAGGAATTACTGATTTCAACAGGAATGGAATTTCTTGCTCACTGCCTTGTTCGGTTTGTCAGACCTCCCACTATCTGGATGTCATAAATTGCAAGGTAGCAACGGCAGAGGAGGGCAGGGGCGGGCAGACCAAAGAGGGTCTTTTTGGTAAACTAGCAGCTTTTGCAGTGTGTATTTCGGGGGTCCGTTGCTTGTGTACTTTTTCAGGGCACACTTTCCATTTGCAGAGGATGGCTTGCAAACACATGCAATTACAGTGTTTTACAGGATGCAGGATTAAAAGAGACAAAGTCTAATGCTTTCAATGGTAGATACTAGTGAAAAATGTAAGTGTGAAGTTTTCCATGTAGAGGGGGTATTATGCCAGCCTTAAAAGGAAGGAGTAATATTTAATCCCCTTCAGTTTTAACTCCAGGTCTGTGCTGACATGTTAATCAATTTGGCAATGGATATTTATAAAAATTGAAGTCACTCTGATGTCATGCACATTTCTCAAGAAATTGATGTAATAGTTAACTCTAGCAGCCCAAGTAAGTGTCCTAGATGAAGCAGTTCAGTAAAGGAAAACGGTATAGAGCAGAGGGGGAAACAAAACAGCCTTCCACCCTTTCTGCCTCCTACTTCTGCTGCCAGGACATGGGTGAAGAGGTAGGCAACTCTTCACTTTGCCACGTTACTCCTTGGTTTTTTGAGACTTGTGGTTGTCAAAATGTCAGCTGAGTGGGTCTGCTGCTCCCCTGCCCATCCTGAAATATACTGCACATTTCCATCATGTAGAGGGCAATGGATTTACACAGGCAGGTTCAGGCAGATTGCAGATCAGAGAGGTGCAAGTGTCACCAGGCACTGGCGTATCCTGGTGTGCACACAGGAGCTGCAGCATGCACCCATAGCTCAGCTCTGTGTGCAGCACCACTAACCCATGGGGATCCCAGGGGAGTGCAAACACATGGAGAGTTACTACAGCTCAGCTGACATTTGCTGATCTCTTCAGGGGTCAAAACCTTACTAAAGCAAGTCTTGGAGCACCCACCAAAGAACATCTAGATCATTAAGGCACTACTACAGGAAGTTTTTCCCGGTAAGTTCCTTTGGAGCCGGTTTTGCTCCCAGCTGAGTGCAGAACAACAGCCATCACAGCAGGATGGAGCAGCCAGGCAGTAGCTTCTACTGATGCCCACATGGGAGTTGGAAATGAGTCACAGTCCCATAGGAGACGCCAGAAGACTATCAGGCAACACAAGCTAGCAAAAAGGGCTGATAATGCTGAGTTTAGCAAGAAATACTTCAGCCCTGGCAGTCCTGTCCAGGAGCCAGAAGAGGCCCTTTCCCTCTCTCCTTTAATATGATAATTGAACAGGTTACTATATTCACAAAGTCAATTTTGTATCCATGCTTCAGAGGTTCATCAGCTGTCCCTGTGAAGGTGCAATAGACGTGAGAGTGCAGATGTGCTGCAAGTTGGGATCTGCTTCTGTTGAGCATGGCTACTGTGCAAAACGAGGCACAGGACCCCTTGGCTAGGGTTATAATCCTTTGTGAGGAACCCAGGTGTCCTGTTATTTACTCAGATGGCTCCCCCAGGCTCTAACAACTCTAATGTAACAGTCATGGGTGGGAGGTACTTTTTTTGCAGGTGAATATCCAACCTGTGGGTCGCAGGTTGTAGCTGCCAGCAAAGCCCAGTTTAACGAAGCAGAGATGTGCACCTTTCTCCCACTTCAGGATGGGATGGAGGTTTAGGACCTGGTCTTATACTTTCTTGAATGAAAACACTAAGAAATAGTCTGTGTGTAAAAGGTTTGTGAATCCTGATTTCTCATCTGCAGCTCCCTGTAGACCTGAAGCAGATGCCTAAAGGACCTTCCTGTTCCTTACAGAGTAGCTTCACCTCCCCTTCATTGCAATGGCATGACTTTTCACTCCTTCCTCTGCTCCAATGACTCATTTAAGACTGCAGCTCCACTCTGGACATCAGGAAGACAAAATGTAATTGCAAACAGGCTGAATGTTGCCTTGTCTAAGACCTTTGCAGGCACAGTCATAAGCTCTTCGAGGCACTGCACATTTCCTTTGGTCTAGCTGTAGGCACATCACCACAAGGTCTGAGTGCCTTCTGAACAATAATCTGTCCCCCCAGAAAACAATTTGACATATGTGAAACTGAGGCACAGGTAGATTAAATGTCTTTTTTTAGCTTTGTATGTGAAACACTGAAGAGTTGCAAACCACTTTTGTGTAGCCCATTGTGTCAGAAACAAATCCATGACCTTACAATGTCTTCTAGCGAAGTATGTTGGATATGTTACCGAGCACAAGTATAACGTATTATTTATCTCAGCAATTTTTTTGTTTTGACTAAAAGCAATGTCTAAAGCCAGCCTTGATGATTGCTTTTGCTAAAGGTGAGCACCTCTGCAAAACTGTAGGTTCCCTGATCTTCCATTTTTAAACAAACAAGTTTGCACTCTGATAGCAGCAGAGCCTCACACATTGTGACCTGTAATCTTAGGCAGTGTGTCTGCACTAAAAACAGACAGCGGCGATCTGTCCCAGACAGAGAAGCAAAATCTTAGCTTAAAATGGTGACAATGTGGACTGTGTTAGACATAAAGCATTCTTTAGAAACACCGCTGGTATGGGAACAGTGTACATATTGCTTTTTAATTTCTGGAAGACACCAACATGGGAGATTCATGTCAGCCATGCCTCTGTTCCCTAGCTCTGCTTGGAAATGTTGTAGGTCATTAATCTGTCCTCTTGGGCAGGGTTTTTGTGCTTGGCATGGTGCACATTATTGCTTTCTGGAAATGCTGCTTTTCAACAACTTCATTTGAAAGAGAATTAAAAAAACCTAGTTTACATAACTCAAGTTTGGTGTTCTCAGGATTATTTCAGATATAAAAATCCCCAGTTTCTGAGTTTGCCATTGCCCTCCTTGACGTTTTACGTGGATTCTGTAATCAGTAAATGTATAAACTGCAGAGGTTAACTGTTCACTTTGACATCTGAAACTGAGGCAAGTGGAATATTAATAATTTGTGTTGTGGTCGAGACTACTTTTATGTGGTATCTCTGTTTACATTTACCAGGAGCTGTTGGAGCAGTTAATGCTGTGGTGCTGCAAGACATGAATCAGAGGCTAGTTATTATAAACCAGAACAAATAACTAAACAGCACTGCTGTCTTTTCAGTGCGTGCTTCACAGTTGAGCTTATCCTGGATATCTCAACCTTCTTGACCCATCCCATTGCAGTGACGTGAGAACAGATCGACATGAACTTTCTGAAATCCACTCAGGAACAGCATCCCTCAACCTTGCTGTCCGCTGGTGGTGATCCTGAGCAACCTGGGTGTTGCAGTACCAGGACACTGTGTCCTCCCATGGGCCACGGCTCCTGATGACTGAAAACCTGTCATAAGGACAGCTGAGAAACTGGTGTGGTGTTGTGTGGGTCTCTGCAGTGAGACTGGCTGTCTGTATTGATTTGGTCTGGACTGCTTTTGAACGAAAACTGAATATTAGAAGTTGAGGCTGAAGGGAAAGCTAGAATATCACAGTTTAACTATAATTTCTAAGTATAATATATACTAAGCAATCTGTAATAGTAATATATATATATAAACTTTTTACCAGTACATGTAGTGATAGGCCAAAGGGGAATGGCTTTAAACTGAAAAAGGGTAGGTTTAGATTAGATATTGGGAAGAAATTCTTCACTGTGGGAATGTTGAGGCACTGGTACAGGTTGCCCAGAGAAGCTGTGGATGCCCCATCCCTTACTTTTAAAACCCTGTCTGTCTCATTCATCCATGCGTTTTTTGAAGATGCGCAGTATTCCTGGTAGTTTTTAGAGAGACTTCCTTTCTAACCACGTTATTCTTTCAGGATCTGTATATTACAGTCCCAAGAAGGAGGTAAATGTGAGAGAGAACCTGGAGCTTCTTAGGGCACATCTTTTGTCTGCTTAAACCTGTGCACTGAGATGAGCAACATTACACTTGCAACCCCTTTTAAGTTGATATGATTCCAGCGTGATTCCAGTGGAGTTCAGTGGAACTGCTATAGTATAAAACCAATGTAATGATTAGTTGAATGGAAACTAGAGACAGAAAACTTTTTTTCTTGTATGCAATTTTGCCTGTTTGAACGTTTTTTTCCCCCATATCAAATTTTTTTCATGGCAGGGGAAGTTCTGAAGAAATTCAGTTTGGAAATATCTAAACATTTTGTTGGATTAAAAATGTTTTCTTATGAGCCACCTAACTGGCTGAGGTGCCGGCTGAGGTTCCAGTTATTCCCTTATTCCCCAGGACAATTGATATCCACCATAGCAGCAAGCCCAGAGGCAGTTTGAAGTTGAAATAAAATATTCTTGTTCAGATAAAAAATAAACTGAAACATTTGATTTGGGTGAAGCCCATGTAGTGAAGGAAATATTTTGTTTTGATTTTTCCCAAAGGGAACCTGAATGCTTTGGGCAAAACTAATTTTTTCTTGCATAGGAAGTTGATTCTATGGAAACTTAATTTCCCGCTAGAAGCTAAACTGCTGTGTCTGTTAAGCTTTGTACTGAAGCAATGAATGGCCTCTGATGCTTTAAGGAGGGACTCTACACCCTTATTTAAAGAAACCTCTCTAAAAATCTATTGTTTATTTTAGTGAAGCCTGAAGAGACAGGTTCTTCATGTCTTTCTCTCAGATGTAACTATTAACTATTTATACACTTGACAATATATTTTCTATCACCATAGGCCCTTGAAAACATTCCATTTACTAAAACATGTTTGGGTTTAGATATTTTCATTCCAGCTGTGCTAGGAAGAAGTTGGCAGGTTGGCTTGTTCTGAGACAATATTGTGCTGTGCTCTGATCATCTGAGTTACAAATTGGCCAGTTCCTCTGCAGGTAAAATTTTATTTCATCCAGACACACATCAGTGCAAATCCCATGACATAAAGCTCTATATTCCAGCATTGGTACCAGAATCTCTTCCACTATTTTTTTACTCAATTTAAACTGCCAAGCAGAGGTGAGAATTTTCCACTGGGTTTGCTTCAGTTTACTACTTAAAGATGAACTCACGAACTTGCTGTCCACTATTAACACCCATCATCATTGGAAGCCTTAGCTGTTATCCAGTGAAATAATGTGATGAAAACCATACACCATATTGTGAAGGTGGCATTGTGGGAACTTTCTGCCAAGCCAGCATCATCTGTGGGGCTTACACTTGTGCTAAAAGCTGTTTTAGCCTTTTATCAGGTGATAGACACTGCAGAAGAAGGTGGGTACCCTTCATCTTTCCTTCCTTTCCCCTTCTCCAATAACTTCCATTGCTTTGTAATAGATTAAAAAGGTTTTATTTTTTCCC
>NW_009909571.1:49767-52631 GCF_000696875.1 Nestor notabilis
GCTTATTTGTCATTTTATATCTTGCAGGATTCCAATTAGACTTTTTTTTTCCACTCTCAAGGTCAGTATAACACTACAAAAGGAAGCGAAAAGCTGTTTCAATTTTCTTGTGTGTTCCAGGCACTGATTTGTCCATATTTCTCTGGGCTTTTTTTTTTATCCCTTTTTCTCTCGTTCCTCTAGTAGCACATAAGCAGATAAGCCAGAGTATGCTGAATCCGTGAGGGCCTGGCTACATTTCTTCTTGGACATTGATGGATGGAGAAGCATTTTAAAAAAAATAAAAAATCAATACTGAATCCAAACAGTTGGGTCACCTCTTCTGGTTTAGCAGCACTACCTGGTGGAGGGAATAACCCAAACATGTTTGTACTTCTCATCTCCCCAGAAGCTCATGGATTCATCAGCGTATGACAGACACTACCATAGATCTGTAAAATAGGTATGGGGCTACCAAGCCAGCAGGAGTGAAGATTACGAATACTTTTTCTCTGCATACCTTTCTTGCTCTTTTAGTCTGTCAGAACCAAACAGCTGCAGCCCTGAAGTGATGATGTTAAAAAAAAAATAAATATAGCTGGTATTTGTTACTGATCTCTATTAAAACTGGCAGGTGACTGCTGTTATGTTTTCCCCTTCTTATTCATGGGATAGCACATTTACCAACTTGTTAATTTACAGTATATAATTTATAACTATCAAAGTGGAAAACATTATGCAGTGTACGAATTAACATCAGTATGAATGTCTGTTACTGAATATGTGCTATATTTCTAGAAATAGCCAGTTATTCCTCCTTGGCAAAGCTAAGATTTTTGCTATCAAGTTTTGTTTAAGTATATTTAACTGATTAAAACAGCTTTAATGGGTGCATGCTAGAGTTCTGTAAAAGACAGTCCCCAGTAGGTCTAATTTGGTGTGAAATTAGGCAAAGTTGTCTTTATGCAAACATAGTCACACAAAGACACATTGGCTGAATCCTTAAATATTAGTCATGAAACTGTGACTGTGGCTTGTCAACAGTGTAAGTTACCATTATAGGCTGGGATCCAGTCTGCCTGTTTAAGAGAAATACCCACCTGAATTGTAGGTGCATAGAAAAAAACAGTTGCCTTAATGGAAAAGCAATTGAGTCTTTCCATTGATAGTCAGTGAAGAAGCTCTGTTGAAAGGTCAGGAAAGCTAAAGCACTGTGTGCAGTTCTGGTGTCCTGAACGTAAGAAGGACATGGAGCTGCTGGAGGAAGTCCAGAGAAGGGCCATGAGGATGATAAGGGGACTGGAGCACCTCCCGTATGAAGACAGGCTGAGGAAATTGGGGCTGTTCAGCCTGGAGAAGAGAAGGCTGCGTGGAGACCTCGTAGCAGCCTTCTAGCATCTGAAGGGGCCCTACAAGGGTGCTGGGGAGGGACTCTTCATTAAGGGCTGTAGTGACAGGACAAGGGGTAATGGCTTCAAACAGGGGAAGTTTAAGTTAGATATAAGGAAGAAGTTCTTTGCAGTGAGGGTGGTGAGGCACTGGAATAGTTTGCCCAAGGAAGTTGTGAATGCTCCATCCCTGGCGGTGTTCAAGGCCAGGCTGGACAGAGCCTTGGGTGACATAGTTTAGTGTGTGGTGTCACTGCTCATGGCAGAGGGAGTTGGAACTAGATGATCTTAAGGTCTTTTCCAACCCAAACTATTCCATGATTCTGTGATTCTGTGGGAGCAAATTTAAGGACACTCATTCACTGGGCTGCTGGGCTGTATGCTACCCTTTAATAATGTCATGTAAGATGGCATTTCATATAGCAAGCTACAAATTATATCTTCAGAGCATCTAATTCTTAAAGCAATGAAAGCCAAGACAGATCTGCAAAATATATTAAAAGAATTGTGTTACCTCTAGGTATGTAAAGATTTATTTACACCTAGATGTGACACTGTTTGAACTAGATGACTCAACTGACTGTGCTGAGACTTTGCTGTTAATTCCAAGGTTTCAAATGTTGTATTTCTTTGAGAATAATTTTACTATAATTTAAGGTGTTGCAGAGGAAATGCAGCATCCTTTTGGCTTCGTGGTGCAACTTATTCCCACCTTTTTTTGGACACAGGTACTTTTGTGAATAGGTACTCTCTACAGAGCCTGTAAAATTCTGCCATGAATGTCCTGAGGAGATCACAAAAACTTACAACTTGATTTATAAAAGAAGCTCTTACTATTTACCTAGTTTAATAGACACTGCTTTGTCTGCACTCTAGTTTCTGAATATAACTGGAATCCAGATGTTTTTCTTCAGAACACTTAAGGCAATCAAAACTATTTATTTAAAGCACTAAATCACTTAAGGAAACAAGTGGAATACTACTGAAAGATAAGTATTTTTTCCACTGGGGTTTGATATCTCTGTAGATATTTTGTCTTTCATTTTCTTCCTACTCATTTTTGAGTCCACCAAGGAGCCAAATATCAAGTTTTCTATCACTTTCTACCAGGAATGCACATACTGTAATATGGAATACGAGTGGAGAACCTGATCACTTCGTGTATTGCAATCTATACCCTCCTACACTTTATGGCTGAACACCACTGTATTGTGGAGTTCAATAAAAGAAGCACATATAGTCTCTCAGGGAAATCCACACTCACTGGGCATCTCCATATCTTACACATTGATATTGTATAAACATAGGCTACCACTGAGCATCAGAGATTTGTGGGTCAGGCACAGGAATCCCTGAGGGCACTTCTGATCTGAATGTTAAACTAGATTTATTGAACTATCTCTTTTAAATTAACTGAGCCTGATGTCTTTCTTGTACTGGAATATGCTTTCTTAATGATCCTTTTTTGAAAGCTGTTTATGAGAAGCAGGACTGAGA
>NW_009909571.1:52662-78100 GCF_000696875.1 Nestor notabilis
GTATTAAAATGTTGAATGGTAAAAGTTATTGCCTTTCTTCCAATCACAAGTTTTTATAATGCCTAATAATACAATATAGGGCACTCCAGCTTTCTGTGATACACACAGAGTCACTTAACTAATGCATAGATCACCCTCTTGCACACCAGTAAATCCCAGTTAACTACTGGTCTGCTCTGGTTATCTCTGAGAAAGTCCTGAGAGATGTGCTGGCATGACCCACTGCAAGGAAGATGTTTATGTGTAGGCATCAGACTAGGGCAGACCAGTATACTTCCTGCAGCATAATTATCCCTCATGAAGATGACTGCTAGCATATTATATAGCCTTGGCAGCTATCCCACACATGTCCTCATGGAATACTATCAATGGAAGACTTCATAAAGATTGCCAGTGCTGCTGCAGCAAGGGCAAGGAGGATGCGTGAGCACCCTTGGACTGCCTATGGGATGGATGTAGGGATGGATGTATGGATGTATGGATGGATGGATGCATGGATGAATGGATGCATGGGTGGATGGATGGATGGATGCATGGGTGGATGGATGGATGGATGGATAGAAGGCACCCAGGAGAGCCGCCCCAGGTGACAGCATTCCCTGAAACATGCTGGCAGGTACAGGGTGGTGATAGCCCCAGTGCTCCAGTAACTAACTAGGACCTGTACCACAGCTCTCACATGGTGAGAAGAAGCATTAGCAAAAAGGAAAGCATTTTTAATTCAAATGTGAAAGGAGATGTTCAGGGTGATAGGAAGGAGAGATATCAGGAGCTGGGGCTGCTGCAATGTGGCAGGATGTGCAAAACAGAAAGTGAGTGGTATATAGGAAGACAGAGAAGGATTTAATATTTGATTGGTGAAAGGAAGAAAGTGGAGGATAGGAAGATCAATCTGTCTGTCTGTCTATCTATCTATCTTCATACCAGTTATAGTATGAAGATTCCTAAGAGTCAGGTATCAGGTATGCAGAGTCAGATGAGTCTTTGACAAAAACTCCCATCCCCTGTGGTCAGTTAGATTCATTCGTAAGCCCAGTAGTGACTCTTCCACATCCATGGTTTGAAGTTTGTACTTCAAATGCAAAAACTCACAAAGTAAAAAAACCCCAAGATTATATCTTTGTCCAAAAGTCTCTAGGCTCCTAGAGGGCTCTCTTTAAAGTTTTAATCCTTTCTTGGCTTTCATACACTGTCAAGTCCTTGTTTTAATGCCCTTTTTATTCTTCAGTATTTCTTAGATTACCTTATCTCCATGTGTTTGTCAGGCATGCTGTACAGAGAAAAGCTTATCCAAGTAACTTAGACCCTTGTCCCTTTTTGGACTAAGAAAAGGAAAGCTTGGCAGTGGACTACATTATCTTTCAAACCACTGGTAAATGAATGTAAATGAAAAATCTTCTCTTCTCTTCTCACTCCAGCCTGTTTCCAGGTATGGGAGGGAAACAGCTTGTCTAAGCCAGGTCCAGAATCTGGTCCATAGGGATCTTCTTACTGCCATTTTCCAAGGTGATGTGCCAGTATGCTTTCCTGTCTGAGACTGATTTCAATACCTCTAGCACTGTAAATACAGTTGCAGACTGAGAGTAAACAATGGACAACCTGCCTTTGTAAGGGAAGGCTTGGAATGGACGAGTGAGCTTTCACTAAAAACTATGTGTAGTCAAGAAATCTTAATTAGTTTCACAGGTTATAATGGGGAGCAAATTCAGAATAGGGATTTTTTGCAGGGGCAAGCTCTTGGTGCTACAGGTGCTTGGTGCTTGGAAGTCCCACCATGGACTGCTTGGCAGAGGTTAGAAGCTGCATGTTTGTATGTGTCTAGATTTACTTATAGGGAGCTTTTGGATTGCACAATCCACCGGAGAAAAAGCAGTGGGAAAAGTGTATCTCCTTTCCCAGTTGCCTTATAGGAAGAGTTATTATGAACACAGCTCATTTATCAGCAACATACTGTTTATTACAGTCAGGAGTTGTGCATAGGGCAGTTTGAAAAAGACAGAAGTGCCTACTGCATTTTGACTTTGGAGAGACACTTTTGCTTTAAGGAGGTTGCTTCTGTCATTTATGCCTTATACCTTGTCCCCAAGAAATACATCAGGAGAGGAACAGAAATCAAACTGTTCTGTGGCACTGGAAAATTTCAAGGCTGCAAGACATACCTGGCACATGCTAGATGGAATCAATACATCATGCAGGAGAGGTACAGGCATTGCACTGAATTGCTTCTTGATGCTCCGTGTGCAGTGTTTAATGTAATGTGTGGCATGAAAATGCAAGACTACAGCCAGAAGTTTGCCTCTGAAAGTAAACCTGGCATCCAACCAAATGCCTGACAGGAGATGAGCCTTGTATTGTTTTCTGATGGCCAAAACCCCTGGGCTCTGCCAGCCTGTCAGAGTCCAAGTCCTGAGTCAAGGGCTGCGCAATGAATGCCTTTTTCCTGTACATATGTGCTTAAATATCAGGCTGCTCAACTGGTGTGTCCAGCTTGAATTATCCTGTGATAAGTGAACAAAGAAAATAGCATCATCCAAGGCAAATAAAGACTTTGTAAAAGCAAGAAGCAGTTTATCCTAACTGAATTCTCTGAAACCAATAGTGTTCCCGCTAACGCGACAATCAAGTTCCACACAAATCAAGTTCCCACAAAACATAAACTGGAGAATGTGGGGCAGAAGTTCCTGCATCAAAATGCATAAACTATCTCAGTGACTCTAAGTACTAAAAAGAGGTGACCCATATCTCTTTTACAGGCAGTACTCTTCAAAATGCTTCCTGGCATGGGGACACAATGCTTGTTGGGGCTTGTAGGTGGTTTTCAAAAATGAACAAATCAGTGCTATGCACGCCACTGCCCAGGCTGTAGAAAATTAATTATTATAGCAAGTGATAGAAACTAGAAATCAGCCTGGTGCTTTTAGAAAGCTATCCCAGGTGGCCCTGAGCTCCGGGAAAATGCAAACGTAAAGCAGGAGCTCAGTGCATCCCTCCTGCCTGCAACTGTCTGGGACAGGACTCTCAATTTCTCCATCCTTCTGACGATGTTCAGATGTTTAGATAAGTTGTTCCAAGTTCCCATAACGTCCCTGGCATCTGTGTGTGCTGGCAAGTGAGAACAGTTAGTTCTGTAATGTCCAAACCAACTGGCAAAGTACCGCCTGTAATCTGTTTTCTATGGCCCTTTCCCAGCTTCTGGGGTGAGAGACTGGTGTGGGTTCACATATACGGTGTATCAGACTTTTATGGGATGAGCAGCTCAGTGCTTGCACCCTGTGTCTCTGTCTTACTTGTGCTCCCTGCTAAAGAACAGGAATGAGCTATTAGATTCCAAATTTGAAAATTGGAAGCAGTCCGGGGTGTATCATCAGCTGGAGAAAAATCCCATCATTACGCTGCTACTACAGCATCCACCTTATTTATGCCTCCAACTCGAATGCATTAAACTTAATTACACAGTAGTACAACTCCAAGACAGATTTAACATATTGTGATAAGAAAAGTCTTTACAAAAAGTACAGTCCTTCATTAAAAATTTAAGTGGAGTTTCTGCTGGCCACAGGAAAAAACAAAGTGATGCCAGCCTGTGGGGGACAGCACAAAGAAGCAGTCTTAAACTGTTTTAATAAACACATGCAAATCTTGAGCTCTTAGTCCTTTAATCCAGAACATGGAGTCAACAAATGGAAAATCCCATTAAGTCATCTATTGTGTGTCCCTGGCAGCATGTGACTGCTGCAAGCAGTGTGCTTCCGTTGAATCAGTCTGGTTCTCCACACCCCAACCATTGGGACACCCACTTCCTAGAATATCTTCCTATGCAAAGACTTTTGGTTTTTTTCCCCTCCATGATGAGCAGTTTAAATTCACCTTGTGATTTCATCTCCAGTTCCTAATTGCATCTTTTCTGCTGAAGGAGGTAACTCCCCTCGGTGCTCACACACTTCAAATATTGATAAGAAAATCGCTGTGTCTTTTTTCTGGTACAGGTGTGTTTAAGCCCAGTTCTGTGCATAGTTAGCCTTTTATATCTTTCTTCCTGCAGCGCCCACATCCTTTATGCTGCTCTGCTTTTAAAATTTCTCGCTGTGCATACATCTTAATATTTCAGCTTTGATGGTAATACAGTAGTCAGGACAGGTTTGCCAAACCCTTGCCTCCAAAGTGGAAGATAATTAATCCTATTGTTCTTCTATTTTACAATTAGAGATGGACATTTTGCTTTTGCTTGGAGTCTCTTCCCACCACCTTCTGGGCTGGAACATTGTCCCCTCCAGTGCAATTTCAGCCACATGCAGTCCTTGAAATTGTGTCTGCAGCTTTTTCCTTTAAAAGCGAGGTGGGGAGGGAGGGAAACAAAAAGACAATGTGAATTAGGAGCTTTTGCCCTTCCCATTTCACAGCTGTTTCATTCCATCATCAACCCTGTCAGTGCTAAAAAGGGTTGGGAAAAGCCAGGGTTGGGAAGAGGTTGGTGACAAGCAAAGAGAATAAAGCAAGGCAAATGCTTTTCAGGATTGATGAGCATCAGTGAGTAAAAGGCACTTTTGAGCAGGATAGGTGCTGAGGGTATAGTGAGGGGAGGTTGAACTGGGGAGGCCAAGTAGGGAGGAGGTGGCAGGAGGAAGAGGTATGGCAGTGGTTGCTGATGGGATAGAGGGATAGTGGGTGAGAGGGAAGTGGTGCAGTACTGCAGTACTGCTGTCAACTAAATTTATCACCTGCTGGGTGTGTAGGGTGAGAAAAGAAGACTTGATGCAGCAGTGAACACTGGTAGGATGGGTTTGTAACCTCAAGAAAGAGCTAATGCTCTGGGAAAACCTTCTGTACTAAGAATATGTCTTGATATAAGATGATGTGGCATGGTAAGATGGAGCAGAGTGAATAAGCATTAAGATGGAAAAGTCCTCCACCACCATGTGCTTGACATAGCAGGGAACTGTAA
The DNA here is from genome assembly GCF_000696875.1 of Nestor notabilis. Classification (NCBI taxonomy): domain Eukaryota; kingdom Metazoa; phylum Chordata; class Aves; order Psittaciformes; family Psittacidae; genus Nestor; species Nestor notabilis. Next base: position 57,605 of record NW_009909571.1, read on the forward strand.
CAAAGAATATTGGCAGAGGTAAGAGCTTTAATAAAAAAACTCCCCTTAGAGGAGCAAAAGGACCCCAAACTCCAAGGGAAATATCTATTCAAGGATTCCTCTTTTAGTTTATTAGCACCAGAAGGGGAATATTCTGCTATTACAGAAACACCCCTCCCAAGAAGCCCAGGGGTGTTCATCTAATGCAGCAGGAGCTCCAATATTTGGATACAGTTGTGAAAACAACCTCATCATCATGGATCCTGCCTGTTCCCCCCGGATGATAAGTATTCTGAAAAATGTTCACTGTTGCAATTAGTATAAGGAAGTCTTGTGTATCAGTTGGTTTTGGTTTTAGCTCCAAGATGCTTAATGGTCACAGGAATCTCCCAGGGGGTGACAGCCAGAGAAGCATCAAGCAACCTACTGGGCTTTGCAAGCAACCCACTGGAACAGATTAGTATGTAAAAATAATGATTGTTTCATTCTGAGCAGTTTTCACACATTTCTTCAGCTACCCTCTTACTCATAGGATTTTAGCCACATTTCTGTTTTTTTTTTTTCTTCTTTAAATGTGCAATCCAGATTTTCCTGCTGGAAATAGCAGCAAACAAGTATTTAAGTGTTAAGCAAGCTTGACCCTTCCTATTTTAAGACTTTGGCACCGCCACATCCATAAGCATCCAGGGGGAAAAAAAAGGAATATATTTTCCCAAAGCATAATGATAGAATTTCCCAAACAGTAAGTGGGTTTGAGGTAGGAAGTTCCTTTTTTGATTACTTTTGATTAACGATGGCCTGCATTCATTAGTCACAGTGGTGACAACATCCCTTGTTCCAGCTGCATGTGCTTGGGCAGGGTTTTGGACAGTGCAATCAATCTCATTTTGCAAGATGCTTTGTGTTTGTAGTCCAGCTGGAGGTTCCATGGTATATGGACAGGCATTTTCATATGGGTTAACTGCATGCCTGCTTGAGCACAGAAGCACCTGGCTGGGCGGTTCCTCCATGTGAAGCAATTTAGCAATCAAAGTTGAGGGTCTGTGAATGATTGCTGTGAACCAGCAAATATCCTTCCTATTCCAGCAGAAAAATATTTGTAGATGCTTACCCTGTCCTATACCTATAAATAAATGAACAAACCAAAGCAGGACTGCTCCTGAATGTAATTCTGACAGCTCGTTTATACCCCAGCACCTCAAGAAATGTTGAATTGTTCTTGCCTCGTGGGAAGAAAAATGAACCTATGCTTGGGCAGACTTACAGGGCAGATTTTGCCCAAGGGGTGCCTGGCCACTGGAATGTTCTTATCTGTATAAGATGCTGATCTCAGCCCTATCAGTATGTTTTATAAGTTACTGAACCTGTTTTTCTTGCAGAATTCTGTGCATTGGGCCACCCTAACTTTAATTCCTATGCTCATTCACTCACCACGCTGTTTTCCTGACTGCATGTAGTTCCTGCCACCAAAGGGTCTTGAGAAATTGCTTCTGAAAACTGATCTGAAATTGCAAGGAGTCTCACTTCTCTGCTTCCCAGATCTCTTTACGAAATATTATATTGGATCTGGTACTGTACTTTACAAGCCACACTGGAACAGCTTAATACTTTAAGCTTTGTCTTAAATAAAATCTAAAAAATTCCCTTTTGGTTTGAAAAGAAGTCTCATTTCTCACTTAAGATGAGGAGTAAATCTTTCGTCTGCAGCAGCAACTAGTCAAGCTACAGAGCTCTGATAGAAACAGAGCATATTTTTCTGCCTAAAATTTTATTTGGGAGGTAATCACTTCAACTGCTGTCTGCTTAAGGATTTTAAATTCCGAGTCTCTTCATTCTAGCAGAGCCTGATGTGAAGAATGGCAGATCAGCAGACAGAAGACAGGCTAGGAAGGGGCAAGACCTTCAACTGTGACTTGTTTTGGCTGCAGCATTGTTTAAAAGAGAGATACCTCCTCACGCTCTCCCATGGTGTTATTAGCCAAGCAGTGGCCCACTCTCAGAGCCATGAAGGGATGACAATGCTGCTGTTGAAGGAGCATTGAGGAGGACACAGAGCACTGAGAAACACCAAATATGCCCTGAGAGAGGACTGGTTGAGTGAATGCAATCTGAAGAAGACTTACTGTGAGAGAAGAGGTGCTGACTAGCTTATCTTTGTGGGATATTTGGTGCAAAGGCACAATGAAGCATTTTTTGCTAAGCAACTCCAGCATGGAGTGGTTGCAAATGAAGAGCCTAGCCAGGACTGCTTTAATTTTCATCTGTGTAAAAGGCTGGTCCTCCAAAGCCTTTTCTGACTAAAACTGAAAGTAGGTGTGAATAGATTTAAAGAATAGATTTAAAGGCTGGTAGAGTTTTTTCACCCTGCTTTGGTTGAAATAGTTAGGGGTTCTGTGTTTGGTTTCTGTTGCTATCTACTGAAGTAGATTAGAGTGAAGATGGGGTATCCCTTTGCAGACATATGTTACTTTTATGCTACTGTACAATGAAAACAGAACATATCAGGACTCTAAAAAAAGCAACAAGTAAGTGTAGGGGTTTAACAGGAGAAATGCAATTTAGTTGATTATTACTGGAGGTGTACAAGAAGGGATGATGGACAAGATGTATCTGCAGCATTCTAAACAGAATAAATGGAATTAGTGAAGTCTAAGCAAGGAAAAGGGTGGAACAGAAACAGGCTCATGCCGAGAGACAATTTTTCTTTCACTGTCTTGCCTCCTTCCCTTTCTGGAGAAATCCGTCACAGGGAACCTTGTGAATACACAGAGGACAGCAGATGTTTTGCATTGAATTAGGCTCTATGTCCAGAAAGGTTTTTTTCTCATTTCTAACATCCAGCTCTAATTGTGACAGCATAGAAGATGGCAATAAAACCCTAAATCCTGATGTTATTTTTACTTGTACAATCATAGTGAAACTTGTTCAGAAAAATGTTGGTCTGAGGAAGCACAGAGAATACCAATTTCTGACATTTACTCTTCCATGAAAATCAGATGAAATGCTAAATTCAAAATAAATGTGCCTATTAGTGTATTAAGGTGTGATTTATAAAAACTACAGTGCAGTCAGTGTAATGTCATACTGGTTTGGTAATGTAAATACCTGAATCAGCTGTATTTTATACAAGTCCATATCCTTATTTGCAGATTAAGTTCTTCACAGTTTGTAGTTTTTCCAGGTAAAATATCATCCTCTGGTTTAGAAGGTTAAATTAATCTTCATCTCATGGCAACAGCTCTGGTTTGCATCCTAACACTGCTGTTGCCAAATGATTTTGTGATTTTACACATTAATACTGAGCTAAATTAACAGTAGGAATCATACACTGAAGCTGCAGCACATTTCATCATCACAGACTGGGAAACTGTTTGATTAAAACTATTTCCTATTTAGCCACAGTGGGCAGTTCAGAAGCCGTTCAGGGCTTTGCGTGTGGGAAACATGCAAAGGAATTCAGGACTGAAAAAGGAAAACAGTAATAACCATACCCTCACCTGGCATATAATGTCATGGATCATGCAGCCCTGATCAGAATACGGAAGAACATGTGTAAGACTCGATGCATTAATAATTGCATGTTCACTTGCTGGTGTGGACGGAAAGAGGATGGTGTGGTGCAGTGGTACAGACTTCACAGTATCTTGGAAAATTCGCTGCCTGGCTATGACTCTTCGGACTTCAGCAGAGCTAACCTGAATTACCCAAGATCATACCTTGACCTTATATGATAATCAATTACGTAATTAGTCATTGACATAAGATATTCATTAGAGCTGTTTGGAAAAGAAAACCTTCTTTAGAAAAATTCTGAGATTTTGTTGTTAAAAAGGAGTATCTATTTATTAAAAAAGAAAGGTTTTCCCTCAGAATCTGAAAGTGTTTGAAAGAGAGTGAAGCTTTCTGTAGGAAAGTTTTGTTTAATAAACTCCCTAATTTTCCCATTACTGCAAAGTGTAAGTGGAAAACACTAGATGAGTCCCAGTTCTTGGGAGTGGATGATCTTATCAGACTTATGTATGAGCAGAGCCACAGGCTCCCTTCCCTCCAGGGTCTTTGCTTAGGAACAGGCAATGAGAAAATCACAGCTGAGAGTTTCAGATGCAGCAGCACACACATATTGCCACCTACCAGAGAAAATAGTATTTACCTCCATAAATGTGTTTTTGTGCATGTGGCTTCAACAGTATTTACCTCTCCTTTCTTTTTCGCTTTTTCCCACCTCTGAAGCCATTTCATTTGTGCACATTCACATCTAGACTGTTTTTTGTTTTAGAGGGAAGGCTTTATAATTGTAATTCGCAGGGGCTCAGGACCTCACAATAGGTATTAAAAACATTATTTTGACCTTTTTAGTATTATACCAAATGCTGGTAAGCAATTAAGGCAATAAATCTGTGTAAACTGAATGTATAATTCCTCTCCAGAATAGAAATGTAAGAAAATTAAATGTCAGCATCTACCTTGGTGTTTATGAGTGCAGACGTAGAATGTTAATTCATTGCCTTACCTGAATTCCGATTTTGTATATATCGCTGTTAGAGGGATCTGGGTTGTTTGGGTTTTGTTTTTAGTTTCATGAGCTCAGATACATGATCTCTTTGTTAGCACTGAACGTTCCACTTCTGAGGGACTTTTTTTGACACTGTTTGCTGCTGATCCTGTAGGAGCAGGTTTTAAGAGAAGCACAGTGCCAAAGACAGGGTCTCAGGCACATATGGCAGTTCCCAGCTCTGGCAGGGGATAGCCTGGGCCAAATCATTTCAACTCTGTGTTTTGCTTTCTTTTACAGTATTTCTTGTCTGACTGGACTTAGAAACTTCTGGAGGCAAAAACTATGTCCTATTCTGCTTTTATACCATCCCTGGTCCCACCAGGGGACCATATGCTCAGCCCTAGACTCAGCTGAGCCTTATACATGGTATATAAATGCAAACACTAACAATACACACTGCTCTCTCCTGTCTGCCCGTGCATTGGGAAGGAAAGGTAAGAGGAAAGGGGAGCATTTTTTTGCATTAAGGCACCATGTAGAATCTCCTGCTGTTTGGAACTGAGATCGTGATAGCTATGTGCTTCCCTACCACCGAAGAATTTACTGCAGCTAAAAAAGATAAAGAAAAATCCTTGCCATAATACAAGAGAAGCCTCCTGCTATTTTAGTGTAGACTAGTTTAGTTGTTCTTCACTGTTTACTGAATTTTCTTAGCACAGCAAAGGCAACTGATATCACTTCTGTGGACATCACTTCTGTCTCATCTACCAGCCTGTGCTCAGGTGGACCAAATGCCACAGTTGGATGATGAAACTGACAAGAATATTTCCTCACCAAAATGTGAATCTTCTTCCCTTTCATTGAATTTTTTTCTTGTCAGTGGCAGATACAGCCTGATGATCAAGTTGGTGTCAGCCTAATTAACATTTCCATAATTTAAAAATGTGTTAAAGAGGAGAGAGTTTGATTTTAACATTCAATTTTCTTGCATTTTTATGTTACTAAATTAATAAAACTGCAGTGGATGTCACTGACTCAGACTGACATCCTCAGAGAGAAATAACCTTGCTTCAGGTGCTAGCTGAAATGCAAGCATAAATAGCATCTGCGAAGCCAAGCCAATAACCCTCTTTTCTTGAGTTTCAGAAAAGTTGAGATTCACTCAAATCCAATTAAAAGAATAACTCAGTGAATTAATTAAATTGCCCTTCCACTAAAGTTGAGGCTTAAATAGTTTGCTGCATCTGACAGAAAAGAAAAAGAACTTTTATCAAATAAAGAGTGAACTGAAATGGTTTATGCCTGTGAAGTAAGCTGGGAATTGAGTGCCCAGCTCAGATTAAATGGTAAACTTGACCATTTTCATGTAGTTCCTTGATGGGTTCATCCATACTTGCAAGTACTTGCATGATTACCTTAGTCATCACCTACTGGGATGAACTGCCTCTGACCAGATGTACATCAGTAATCACCTCGCACACTTTTGAGAGGAGACATTCTCTTTCCAGCAGACTTTCTGTTGGCCACATGGCAAGTTCCCCAAATGCTGCTGTGCAATGCTGTGGTGGGTCGACTTTGGTTAAGGGCCAAACACCTAGCCAGCTGCTGCTGACTCCCCCTCCTGAACAGGACAGGGAGAGAAAACTATGTGAAAAACCTAATGGGCCAGGATACAGACAGGGAATTGCTTACCATTTACCATCACGGACAAAGCAGACACAACTTGGGGAGAATTAATTTAATGCCCATTAAAAATGGAATAGGATGCTAAGAAACAAAGGCAAAAACTGAAACACCTTTGCTGCACTCTTCTTCGTCCCAGGCTCAACTTCACTCCTTCATTCCAAACTCCTCTATCTCCTGCTCCCCCAAGTGGTTCAAGGGAAATGAGAAATGAGGGGTTTACAGTTGGTCTGTAACAGCTCCTCTCTGCTGCTCCTTCCTTCCCACACTTCTCCCCAGCTCCAGCATGTGTTTTCCTCAGGGGCTGCAGTCCGTCAGGAGAACCTGGTCCAGCATGAGGTCTGCCACAAGCTGTGAGTATCTCCTCTGGCATGGGGTCCTCCATGGGCTGCAGTGTGGGTATCTGCTTTGGTGTGGTCCCCTCCATGGGCTGCAGGGAAATACCTCCTCCAGTGCCTGAAGTGCCTCCTCCCTTCCTTCTTCTGACCTTGGTGTTTGCACTGCTGTTCCTCCCTTTTTCCCTCCTCTCCTTCTATCTGTGTCTGTCATTGTCTGGCCTTTTTCAAAGATGCTTTCCCCAAGGCACCATCATCTTGGCTGTGGGGCTCAGCTGTGCCCTGCAGTGGGTTGGCTGGAGCTGGCTGGAACTGCTGTGTCCTGTTCAGGGCAGCCCTGGCCTGTCCTCACAGAGACTGTCTTGCAGCCCCCCACCAACACGTGGGCATAGACACTGTATCAATGCCCAGTGAAAACCTGAAACTCCAGGAGTTATTCTAGCAATATCTGTGATTTCACGTTGGGCAAGGTTCCTTAGGACCTTCCCAGCTTGATGTCCAAAGCTGAAGTTAGGTTGCGATCACATTTTCCTCCCTCACAGAATGTATCTCCTTCCCCATGCAGTCTCATGAAACTCCAGTTTTGGACATTTCTTCACTTAGTTTTATTGTTTCTCTTCAGAGATGATGAAGAGTTCTGGGTTTGCTAATTTCAGTCCCTACTCCCAGGCACATGGTGTCCTGTGAAGGCTACCAACAGAAAGAATTTTGCACTGGGATAAAAGAGATGCTGTCTTACAGTTTCAATATGCTTCTACTCAAAACTAGCAAACCCTTTATAAGCACACTTTTGAAAGCTCTGTCAAGATTTGATAATTAATCGAGGCCCTCCTGTGTGCTGGTATGTTGTTCCCTGTTCAAAGAACTATACTATAATTAGCTGCACTCAAAACAATTTAGAGCTTCAAGTGCTGGTGAAAACGAAAAATAAGTCTTACCTACCTTCTGCTGGTTCACACGCTGTGTAAAGCTGGGCAATTGCAATGCCCCGTAAAGTTAAGAGCGCACTTACGGTGCATCTAATCCTTCCACACTTTCTGAAGCATTAACTTTTAACAGATGTTTACACACTAATTTGGCTGTTAGGTGTACTCCCTGAATCATACAGAGTCAGATACCAAGGTACTGATGTTCTATTAGTAAAATCGAAGAATATGGGGGAGGGGTGTTGACTTTTTTTTCCTGTGGGTTTTTGTTTGTTTGTTTGCTTTTGGTTGTTTTTTTTTTTTTATTTTGTTTTTTGGGGTTCTTTTAATTATTAAAAAAGAATTTAAAAAATATTTTATTTTATTTTTCCTTGTTGAATGTTTTACAAAATAACCTGCGTAGATATGCAGAATATGACAGAGAATATTATCTGAGAGTAGAAGTTCTTAGTAAAGCTGGGAAATTGCAGTAACAATGAGTTTCCTTATCTAAACACTACCTACATTTTGCCTAAAGAAAAAAGATAACTGAAGTACAACAGAAAGGCTGGACTAGAATTTAATTCATAAGTAATATATAGATGCAAAATATTTCTCAGTGGTTAACTTCAGAATTAGTGCCTCTGGGGAGTTTTAACCCTATCTTTGTAAAGGATTTCTTCCTTTTTGTGTGGAACTGACGTAGTCTTCTGTCTAAGAGGTATTACCCTAAAAATATAAGGCCCCAACACACATTCTAAAGAGAAACTTACTTTAGGAATTCATGCAGACAAAAGAAAACTACCAGAGGTGCAGTATGCAGACACTGGGTCAATACTAGGACACTTAGGCAGATGCTATGAAATCTCTATTTCTATGACAGAAACGTTTATGTGGAGGTTAGCTGAAAGATTACTATACCAGCTTCTATAACTGCTTCTCTAAGCGAGTTGTTCAGTTCTGACTCATAAAGAAAAGCCACTCACTAAATCACCAGGTCACAGGTCCAGGTGAGAATTAAGCTGTGCTAGAGGCAGTTTGGAAGACTTGGCTGTTAATTGCAGCCAGTTCTCAGACTGACTGTCAGCGGGTCCAAGAAGACCTCAGGCCTGCCTGCTGCTGTTCCACTCCCAAGAAATCCAACCCTAGTGTCTTGTTCACTGGGTGGCTGTTCCTCTCTGACCTGTTGTCCTGGGTTCAGCTACAGCAGTCATTTTTCTCCTTCTTAGTAGCTGGTGCCGTGCTGTGGTTTTGACTTTCAGTCTGGGAACAATGCTGATAACACCGATGTTTTTAGTTGTTGCTCAGTAATGTTTACTCTGACCAAGGACTTTCTCAGTCTCATGCTCTGCCAGAGAGGAGGGGAAGCCAGGAGGAAGCAGAGACAGGACACCTGACCCAAACTGGCCAAAGGGGTATTCCATACCACAGCACGTCATGCCCAGTATAGAAACTGGGGAGAGTTACCCGGAAGGCCCAGATCGCTGCTCGGGTCGGGCTGGGTATCGGTCGGCGGGTGGTGAGCGGTTGTGTCCTTTTCCCTTGTTATTCCTCTTATCATTATTATTGGTAGCAGTAGTGGTTTGTATTATACCTTAGTTACTGGAGAGCTGTTATCTCAACCCGTGGGAGTTACACTCCTCTGATTCCCCTCCCCATCCCTCCAAGAGCGGGGGGAGGAAGAAGGAGGGGAAGTGAGCGAGCGGCTGCGTGGTTCCGAGTTACCGGCTGGGCTTAAACCACGACACCTGCTCAGCCTTAGACCACAAACCCCTAATCCTGGCTGTAATCTTGTATCCTGGCAACTGAAAACAGACAGTATTTATTGGGCAGAAGATACTCCCGTTGGCAGTGGACTAAGGTAGGTTAGTGGAATAATGCTTAAGAGAGTAATAGAGTTGAAAATAAAGGTATATCAAAATCTGACCCTCCAGACATGCAGTCCCACCAGCACTTGGAAACCTAAGCCAACTCAACTGGAGCATAGAAGCTGTGGGACCATATTGCTTCTTATTAACTCATCACAAGTGCTAATAGCAGCTCATGGGAGGTGTAGGTGTTTGCTCTTTTCTTCCCCTGCCAGCAGTTTTTTGCATATAGGAAGGAATAAATTTCTGAATATATCTCTGGTGTCAGGAGATAGATAGCTGAAATCCTCTTGTATCCAGGACAGCAAAATTTCTTGGAGAGCTGTTGTCTTCTCCTGGGAAGAATTATTGTTCTTTATTACATGGTAAGCAGAAGCATGTACCTTACATTTTCATTGTAAAATTTTTAGTTTAAGAAGGTTTGGTGCAATATTATGGAAAAAGAAAACCTCCCAGCTTCCAAAATAATTTTCTCAGTTCTGTTTTCTGTCACAGCTAAAGAAATAACAGTAGCTTTCTATTTTTTTCCGCAATTAAGACAAATAGAAACTAAGATCTAATTCTTCAGAGGGGTTGAACCAATTCAGGACACTTTTTACATTCCGCGCTGTAGTCATTTACTGTGACGAAGTCCTCTGCTTGTGTAAGCAGAAATGTAACCATCACCATGCAGTTTGCTGACACTGTCTAATAGAACATATGCCTGTGTTTTGACAGGGAGATGGCAGATGTCATCCTGTGGGAAGCCTGGGGGAAAAGTGAATACGTGACCTCAAACTGTACTTCTGCCTTCAGCCTGGCAGCTCAAACCTCCCTCTGCACCCACCTCACTACATGTTGTGCCTAGTACCTGCATCACCCAACACTAAAGATGCTGCAGTCAATGGGGAACGTAAATAGCCAGAGTTCGTTGTTCAGTGGTTTTGTGCTCCCAGTCTTATAGAATCATAGAATAGTTAGGGTTGGAAAGGACCTTAAGATCATCTAGTTCCAACCCCCCTGCCATGAGCAGGGACACCTCGCACTAAACTGTGTCGCCCAAGGCTCTGTCCAGCCTGGCCTTGAACACCTCCAGGGTTGGAGCATTCACAGCTTCCTTGGGCAACCTATTCCAGTGCCTCACCACCCTCACTGTGAAGAACTTCCTTATATCTAACCTAAACTTCCCCTGTTTAAGTTTAAAGCCATTACCCCTTATCCTACCACTAGAGTCTTCACCATACACTTGTCTGGTATTGTGAGTGGCTGGCAGAGACACAGGTTTCATAGGGAAAAGGACAACAGGGACCTATTGACAGGACATTCCCTGATGTGTGATGTGGCCACAAGCAGGCAGCTGTGTTAGCCACCCATCCTGAGATCAGGAGTGGGATTAAATTTCTGCCCTGCTCTCCTGAAGGTGGACTCTTTGACGACACTCATTCTTCCATGGCTTCAGAAGCTTTCATTGTGCAACAACTGAATGCACAAGAAAACCAGTCTCACATACAGATGCAAGTATCTTCTGATTTAGCAGAGCAGATGCAATTTCTGTGCCTGTAAGGGAAGCCAAATATCCTTCTGAAATAAAGAGGCAAACTCCTTGGGGAGATGCGTAATGCTGCTAAGAGCTGAGGGCAAACTGAATTTGAGAAAAGACAGGCAGAGGGTAAAAGCTGCATGAATATGTAAGTCGGGGATTTCTGCAGCAGACATTACTGCAGGCTCAGCTGTAATTAAACTGCCACAGCTGCTATTTCTCTGACATCTTTGGAAGTGAAAGATGCTTTAACCAGCAGCAAAGTCAAAGGAAAACTTTAGGTATAACGAAAGTTCCCAAGTTGCCCACTGCGATTGGAGAGAAAACCATTTTATTTTACCTTGTCACTTTACAGACATCCATAATCAGAACTGAATAAACTGCTTTACTTTGGATCTACTCTGGAGCAGATTTCCTTGAAAATGTGGAAACCCCCTTAATTTTATATGTGCATCTTGGTCATTTATTCTCCTTCCCAGTGAGATGGGAGAGGGAAGATTAAAAATTTTCAGGGGTTTTCAGGATTTCTTTTATCTTCTTGCTTTCTATTTAAAAAGTCTGCTTGTGAAAGAGGAAGGGAGAGGAAGAAAACAGAGAATGAGACTCTTTAGAAGGAGGAAAAATTAGGGAATTCTCCCATTCTTCCTATTCAGTCTGGTTCTCTACTTCTTTCCAGCAGAAGGAAAGAAAGAGGGAGGGAAGGAAAACAACTAAGTAAGGAAGGTGATAGCAAGAAATCCAGACACTAGAGGTTATGCTTTTAATAAGGCAAGTGTATTTGCTCTTAGATTTTTGGTCAATGTTTCCTGTAGGAAGAATGATTTTAAAACCAGGTCTTCTTGTTACACATCATTATTTGTGTATATGGCACTCTACATGTCTGCAAGAAGCTGAAGTCATTCTGAAGTGTTTGCCTCAGTGCAGACAGACATGGCAAGAAGTCTACCTTAAAGATATGCTAGTAGAAATGGGTGCTATTCTTGTTGACACCAAATAGGTCTCTCTGAGATAAGAAGATAGGCAGAGCACTGTAATGCTGCAAAAACTATTTGGGAATATACAGTCATCAAGTGAAGTGAAACAGGTTAATTCAGGGAAGCTCAAATTGAATTTCAAACGTAGCACTCAAAAAGCACATCCAAGGAACAGAGTAAGTCTGCATATGTGAAAGAAAAAAAAAGAACAAGGAGTGTGGGTTTGCAGGCAGGAAATAAAAAACAAATTGATAGCCATCCCGCAAAGGCTGGGGGTATAAAGGACAACCATAGAACAGAAGGAAAGAAAGTACAGAGTTTGACAGACCATTATCTTTAAAGGCAAAAGTTGCAGTATGAAAAGCAACTGGCTTTTGTGTTTTTTAAGGAAGCATTAGATATAGAAAGACAAAACAATAACCCAAGAGAAAGGGGACTACCTGGATTACAGGCAACGTTTCACACCAGCAATGCTGTAAGCCCTTCAGCACTCTTCCAGTTACAAACTTGTAAGGGTTTAGCTGCAAGATCCCAAATAGCTCTATGGTAAATAACACTAGTATAAAATACATTTGTGATATGACTATTTCTCTAAGGCAGTCCCAAGAACTGCATTGGTAAATGGTCACTCTCCTCTTGTAACTGTTTTGCTTTTATCTGTCCTATTCTTTCTTATGAACTTCCAAATGGGACAATTGGCATTTTCTTAGTTAAAGATATCAGGTCTGAACATAATGTTTGTAGGTTATTAAATTTATATCAGACTATTCTTCAGAGGCTGTACTTTGCTTCTTGAGGGATTCTGCAGCAAAGTGAGATACTATGATCTCCTTAATCAGAGACTCTGGGGCATCAAAGCATCAAAGCTAAATTAGGATTTATTAGACATTGGAGGGAACATAATTTGTATGTGAACGCTATAGGTGATAAGGGGTTTCAGATGATGATTATAGATCTCAGCTGAGCTTGGGTACCACAGTTTGACAGCACAACTCATTAGGAGTACATTGCACATTATTTTTCCATTTCATCTTATTTTGAGCCAGAAGGCTGAGGCAGGGAAAATATCGTGAATGTGACACAATTTTGTGGTCCCACCTTTTGTTAAAATCTAGGCTGGGACTGAAGCAGCAATCAACACCTCCTGCTTAAAAAGCATTTCTTTTCAGTTAAGTCTCAGCCACTGAAACAGCACCTCCCTGTTCAGATGTCCATCCTGTTTTCCTCTTAACACTTGGATCGTATCACATCATGAGTAGGCATGTGCTTGCTGAGTGTTCACTGGAGACTCTGTCATAGGCATACAAATCTGCTTCGGTGATTTTAGAGTAAGTGCTCTTGAGAGCAGTTTGAACCATCCCACGATAGCCAGGACAGCTGTTCCATTGTGAAAGTCAGCTTAACATATGGTTTATAGTGATCATATATTTATATTATGTACAGTATAAAATAAAACTAAAGGTGCTTGAATTCTATGAAGACAGCAAAATACTATAAACCAGAAATAGAGAGAGAACCGCGATTATATACAATCTGTACTAGACTAGCAGGAAACATTACCACTAAAAGGAGAAGAACCATGAAAGGGAGGACTTCACTGCTAGGACAGCTGTCTATTTGGCAGCTAATACCAATGGATACTTGACGAATGAAATCTCTCTTGGAGCCTCTGGTGATGGCAGTAACGTTATTTAGCATTTGGCATGCTGTTTCCATTTGGAGGAAGCTTGGTGGGAAAGCTCTGAAAGTTGACTGTGTAGAATTTATGTTGTGCGCATGTATGAATTTATGAATTAGAGAAATTATTAATCCTAGAAGGGGTGTGAAGAAGTTTTTTTAGCTGTCCCCCTTCTCTGGGGAAGAAGTGGCCTTGGCACTGCTTGTAGCCTTGTTAAAATTGCCAGATTGCCAAGATCCATGTTTCCACATATCACTATGTAAGGTTTTTTTCTTATATGTGGATTATTTATTTCTTGTGGCAAAGAACTTTCTGTTCTACACCTGGCGCAAAATAAAACCATGGATTGCAGTCCTCTTTAAAAAGTTTCTGTTTATATTTGAAGACACCTGGGGGACATGGGAAACATTTGACCTCTTTTCTCTTTTAATAGTATTTTCATTACTGAGAGGTATGTTGTCATGTCCTTCTTCCAGTGTCTCTATTCTAGATGGAAGAAACAAAATTCTTGACAACCATTTCTCATCAGTCTGATTTCTAAAGCTCTCAAAAACAGTGTTACTTTCTTCTGGGCTTTTCAAATTATTTTTAATTTTTTTTTATTCCAGACAGGTTCTGAACAGTGCTGTGCAGGGGCAGGAAAATTACACTCCTTGCCTCTTACGAAACCTCTGTTTGTACATCCCACAACTGCATTAAAGTTTCTTGAAGTAGCATGTTCTTGACGCATTGTTGGCTTCTAATCTACTATAACCTACAGATATTTTTTTCTGCAATGTATTTCCTTTGTTAGCCTAGACAGTGGCAGCTAGCTGAGATACCACCTAGAAGCACCAACAACTGGTCCTTTTACAAACTGCTGCCTAGTCTACATGGCTTTATATCCTGGTATAATCTCCAGTCAGGATCTTAAAAGGCAAAGCTGTAACAAAGTCCCTAGTCTGGGAATGAGGATTCATTCCACAGGAAACTCTAAAAGCTGAAAAGCAGCTAACAGAGAAATAATTCTGGGGTCAATTTTAAAAACATAAGGCTTGCCAGGTCTCCTAATCATAGTTCTCATAGAAGAAAACAAATTATATTTAGGACACATATAGTCAAAAGTGGCAGCGATTATTTTGAAGACTGGATTTAGGACCTGTTAACATTTCAATCATCTGTAAATTACTTGAGGAATCAAAGTCATCAGTTCAATAGTAGTAGGTACTGGCAGTGTTCTTGGCTTGTTACTGCACTATGTTGGGATAGAAGTGGAGAAAAGAGGATATCACAGAGTCAATGCTAATACCCCATCTCTCATATGGAGGTCTATATATTTCTTCCTGATGGTCTTGTATGAACCTCAAATTTACTCCAGAAAATTACAGCTGCGACTCACCAGTTTAACTGTTTCCTGCCATGACAAGGAACTGAACAGTCATAACCAAAGGAAGAAAATTCTGAGTTATTTTGAGACAAGAAGAAAACAATGTGGCTTTTTTAATGAGAAAGGCATCTTCCAGTGAAGGAAACAGACTTCTGTGACACAGCTGTGGAACTGTTGTTTCTTCTGCAGAGAGTTTCAGGCTGCATTTCTATTTAATTGGCATCAAGCCCACTTTCAGCTACACTTTCCTCTGAGTTTTAATTTGCACTCAGAACTACACTTTCTGACTGAACACATTCTTACTATTACTGTTTTCTCACCTACAACTTTTCCTTTTAGAAAGAAACTCTGTCCTCACCTAAGTTCTTTTTTTCCTGGTCCCTCACCATTTTTATTCTGCTTCACTGCCACCACTGTAGCTAAAGAGATAAACCCAGGCAACAGCAATCAAACAGTTGGCACTGAAGGTGAAGATAGTACAAGTCTAATGGGAAAACTTACTGCGAAAAAACAAAACTGTACAAAACTAATCATTGATATATAGTCCTTTTTAATATGATAAATTATAAAATGTCCTTCATCTTACCTCTTCATTGCTCTTAATCTGAGCAGCATTTAGTAGGTTATCATGAAGTAAGTTTAGTGTACAACTAGCAAGAAACTTTAATAGGAAAAAAGCTATTTCAGTTCAAATTAATCTCAGTAAGCATACACAGAGAACAACGACATACATCCCAAGGCCTCGGAGGTATTGTTTTCCCAAACCATGCCTCCACAAGAAAATGTGTGTTAAACAGAACCTGGCCTTAGCTTGAAGTGAAGTCACAGGCCTGCTTTCTGCCTCTCTGGGTACCTAAGTAAGTCAAAGGTATGGTTACTGTCAGATTTGGGGAATGTATTTCTCCTTACATGGAAAGCTTTGAAATCTCAGTTCTTGACTTTCTTTTATGCATGTACCCAAGTTCTCCTTGGGGCATTTGTTCTGTCAAGGACCTGGAGGAAAATGCTGCTGGCTTTCAGGGCTCTCACAGAGTAAAGTGCAGCTAAAAGAAGAGAGGTAGTACCAGAGCTGATCCGCTAGGGAAAAGGCATGATGGAAGAGCTATTGCCATGAGGTTGTCATCAAGTTAAGTCTCTCATAATGAATAATTACAGGATGCTACTTGCTTCTCTTGTCATTTTTGCTAGAATCCCGTGGCATCTGCAGGGAGGCAGGCAGAAAAGCCTCCCCCCACAATTTTGACCATGCTCCCTGGGTTCAACAGACAATGTTGGACTCTGTCCTGAGCAGCTGGAGCTAGAGTACTGCTGTTAGTGAAAAAAGTTGGCTGGCACCTTCAGAGGAACTAAAATCAGAAGTCCAAGATAGTTCCTTTCTTTTATTTCTCTTTGTTCCTGAGAGATATGTGTCTTTACACATATATACAAGTGTGCTAACATGCGTGAATGAAAGGAGGGGGAGGGGAGAGAATGAAAATTATCCAATTTGACGTTTTTATTCTATTTCCTACAAAAGAAGCTGGCAAATGTAATGCTTAATTGCTGTAAATAAAGATTAAAAAATTTACACAGAAATCGGTGATTTTGTACACAGCTAGTTCAAATGAATATACATTTTTCCCAACTATGTGGTAGCAAAATAAGCACACATGTTTAGGAGCCATTTTCAATTAACATTAGTTTGCTTTTACGCCTGTGTATTTCACGCTCCATTAACTGTCAGTACTTTGTGTGGAATCTGTCAATGTAAAATCTCTTCTTTTTCCCTGTACGCAATGAAAAGCTAATGAAGATGTGTTATAGAAAGAAAGAAACAAATAAGTTATCTTCAAAAGATTCTTGACACTAGAGACAATATTTCTAATGAGGAAACTGGTGTCTTAGTGAAAAATTTATTGATGGTGATAATGAAAAACAGAGTAGGATAAACATTTTTATGGATGTCTAAGAACCAGAAAGAAGCTAGCTCACTTAAACAACCCCCTCAAAATTGGAAGAGCTTGTCTAGGTACAGTTTAAAGTGAGTGTGATCATGAGTGAGTGGTAGGAGGCCAGGTCTGAAACTCCTGGTTTCTCAAGAATGGGATGTGTCAGAGCACAACAAACATGACAGCAGCTGTGCTAGCAGTGAGATGCCTTGCTGGACATCCTGGTGTGTCTGCAGCTCGAGAACATAGGTAGATACATTTGGGTGTTTAACATGAGCCTGATCCTAAACTATCCTAGTGTTCTATCCTTGTAGTTGATATGATGTGAAAAACTAGTCATCTGTTCCTAACAGACATGTATGTTTGGTCAACTAAATTTCCTTGTAGGATCCATTGACTACGGTGACCAGGGACTTGAAGAAGTAGCCCACACATAGGTCAACTGCCAGTAAGGTTGCCCTAGGATATCTTGCCTTATCTCCAGCTGCAGATCTGGTATCATATCTGCCAGTACTATGTGGATACCTTGGAGGTACCAGATTATTTTAAGCATCAATAAATGGTTGTGTTAAGTCAATTGAAGTCCTAATGACAACAACAGCAGTTCTGTGTCATTCACTTCTGTCCATACAGATTTTCATGTTCTCTTTTTTTTTAGTGCACCATGAACTTCAGCATAAATACTTTCAGATCCTTTTAAGTCAGGGAAGATCTTTTGTGCTCTTGAAATATGGAAACTGCATCTTGAACTGTCCTGTTGGAGTATACTGGTCCTGCATGATGACATTGCTGAATGCATCTAGTTTACTTGCCCTGTTTGCTTTGCAAAAGAGAGAAAAAAGTAAGTAGAACTGTCAGGGATACATAGAAACCTGAATGATAAGAGAGTGGGTGGTTCATGAACCTTTAAGGAAAAAAGAAGCAATATGTCAAGTTCCATTTGACATTGTGATTGCAGAAATGTTACTGGAGTGCTAAACAAATGACATATAATTTAGGGACCTCAGTAAACAAGTTCAGATAGAAGTAATGGGGTTTGGAGATTAGGGAATTTTATCGGATGACACAGATGGACACAGAGTAGAACACTTTTATTTGGTCACCATCTTTGGCCTCATTGCTCATGCAGAATGCTTCAACTCAGCCAGACTGCTCTTGAGTATTATCTACCTAGCTCTGGGGATTTGAGGGTAGGTGTGATAGATAAACACCATTTCTTTACTCTATCCTTTCAACAACAATTACACAGTGCACCAGAATATGCCATCTACAATCTTTGAGGGAAATAAGGAGAGATGGCTTGGAAAAAAAAAGGGTAATATATTATTTAAAGAAACTTTATGAAAATATCATTTCCCTTCAGGAAGTCACATATTTTTCACACAAGTGCACATCTGCTATTTTAAAATATTCAAATAAATTTTTAAAGACTTAATTTACTATTAAAATGGTGCTTATTAATAGGTTTAATATGTTTCAATATCTATTTGCTTTCTGAGACAAGCTTATTAAGGTCTTCATATGAACAACAGAAATTAACTTTATTTGAAGCTCTGTCAGAAGATTATCTGTATTTAGCATGATTCCGCAATCTGCCCAGTCTTCTTCATAATGAAAATATTATTTGCAGGTTGCATGTGAGTTAAGACTGGATATAATAAAGTGGTTCTTAATCCATATGTTTTGATAAACTGAAAAAATGATGATTTTAAGGCAGAATATTACCAGTTTCCAAATATAAAACTCCTGTAATATGTATAAATAGGTTACTAAATTGTTCAGTACACAAAATTTTTATACATATATATTTTTTATGACCTAGCTTTTGTCAGGTTTCAACCTTTCAGTATTGCTTATGATTTCCTAAAAAAATCAATGTGTTCTTTTTTTTGAAAAAAGGGAGCTAGATACAGTTAAGATATTGTTGTCCCTCAATTCAAACAGAAATTCATATTAATTTCATGATTCTGAATAATGTACCACTTCTTACCTGTTTTGTTATGTCATGCTTTTAAATAAGAATGACATTCTTGACCAACAAATCTGTTGTTTTTATTTTATTTTACTTTTCAGGAGGTCATAAACTTCAGCACATATTGAATATTCTAATTTTGAGAGGGTTGTAAAGTTTTTGAGAGAGTTTTTTTGAGGGTTTTTTTGAGAGAGTTTTTAAAAAACTTTTGAGAGAAATAAAAGTCACCAAAAGACATATATTTTATCTTCATAAAATTTATTGGTTTTAAAGAACTTTGAAGTTTCAGTAGGGAATTCTCAACCATTCTGTAGGAACTTCTCATAACAGAAATAATTTGTGATTCTTTCAATCACAAGACATGGAAAGAGCCATTGAGCAGGCTACCCTACCCCACTGCTTCAGACTGGCAGAGTTTAGGATCTTCAGTAGTTTTGAAACCTTGAATTGACAAAATTATTGCTATGTACCCCTCAAGTTTATCTATTGATTTATCTTTTGAATGCTTTGCTGTATTGTATAGACAAAGACAATTAGCAAGAAGCAGCTAATCATTATCTTTTTCCATTTATCTGTGGGGAGGAAGGTGTATCCCAAAGACATCATTAGTACTACAGTGATATGTTGTCACAAATGACACATTGCCAAATTCAAGCTAGTTGACTGCAGTACACACTTTACATCTGCAAGCAGTTCTTCCTGTTGAAAGTCTTCAGGTGTCTCGAAAATAATGGATTTTCCACTTTTCACCATGCAGTTGCAAACAATTTATCTAAAATATTTTTGTATCTCCATGGTTTGCATCATCAGTGACCATAGAGAAAAAGTTTTTCATTTTCTACATTGGCTTTGCAGTCATTCTCAATTGAAAGGCAAGTTAATATTTTGTGAATGATGCCTGAAGTTGTTGTCTTAAGATAAAACATTTTAGCTATTGGAATTCTTGGAATAACAATATTCATTTTGTTATCAAATTAGAATGATCTGCATTTAAAAGTTGTATGCAACTCGTGGTAGAGTGCTGTAGTGGCCATTTTCTTTGCTTAGGAAGTAATGTTTCAAAGATTTTCTTCTGTTTCATATCAAGAATTATTATAATCATCTACATTGCTTACAAGCAATTGAGAAAATGTGTCTCTGTAAAGTACAGTAAGTCTTATGGGAACTATTGTTTTCTCTACTGAACCATGAAAAGTAATTTCTATACTCATTCCAGGAATACTCATTCTTCTGTTTTCTCTTAAAAACTGTGTCTTGACTTGTTGATAAAATGTTATTATCATGATCTCTACTGTATCATCAACCACATGTAGTATTGTCACCAACTACTTCTAGATCAATAACGCACAGATTCCCACTTGGATATAATCAGTCACTCCAGCTCACAAAGTTTTGGTCTAATAAACACTTTATGTGATACAGTCAATAGTTAGCTCTGCTTTTGATAAACATTTTAGGTAAAGTCCTCTTCAGATTTTAAAAAGCTCCATGTGTAGTATAATCCCAGGTGCAGTTCTTTGCGTTTTGTGTTGCTATGGCAGGAGGAATAATTTCTGTGAAGAATTTATAAAGAAATTTTACATCCTAAGGTTTTAATAGTGCTCTGTAGACGTAAACTGATGTCTGAGATCCTGTCCACAGAGCCCCCCCCACCCCAGACACCGGTGTGGCTTGGGGGAATGAGAGCCGTCTTCGGGAAAAAATAGTTTCACCACAGTTGTACAAAGCCTCCATGGTGCAATACTTCCCCCAGCTCTTTCCAGCTCCTTCATGGGTTTCTCGATTTGCCAGCAG
>NW_009909571.1:78131-105667 GCF_000696875.1 Nestor notabilis
GAGGCCGTTTCCAACTTTTTTCTTCTTCATGGCATCTTCTACCCTAGTTCTCTCTGAAATGCTTTGCCTTGAGGTTGAGTGTGAAATGAGCCCACTTCTTTCCCTGGCTCCAGGCTTCTCATCAGCCAAGGACAGACAGACACTCAGTGTACAGAGCCTGATGAGGCTGGAGCTCTTGTCATAGCTGAAGAAGCTGAATATCAGGAAATTTCTGATAAGACATCTGCTGAGGACCTCTAGCTTCTACAAATAGGAGGGCTTATTCCCAGGTTCAAAGCTCTACCTTGCACACACTACATACTAAATCTTTGCAATAAAATATGCTAGAATCTACATAAGGCAACTGTTGCTTTTTATATAAGCATTCATTGAGCTTTCTAGAACTTTCTCACTGCATGCAATCTACCTGAGCCATAAATGGTGTTATAAATACCATACAGTATTCTAAAGGTTCTCAAACACAGATTCCCATCTATGATTTTTTTAATTTTAAGTGTGCATTTCAGAGCAGTATTAAATAACACAGATTTTCATTTTGGAGTGTCTGTGGTTATTTTCATTAAAAAGCTACATTTTATGATGCTGAATTCAATTGCCTGTAAAAATCTTCTATTTGCTTTTACATTTTTAACAACTGTAGCAGGTTGCAGTGGTACTCAGCTGTAGATGAAGTCAGATTTTTGTATGCTCTGAAGCTAAATTATACAGCTCAGATCAATTTGTTCATTAGAACTCAGCAGTGTCTGAAAGCCTGCAACAGAATGCCTGATACCTAGGAGAAAATATTAGGGGAGATAAATGTTTTAAGAGTGTGTATGTGCTGACTAACTGAAAACTTTACTGCCTGCAAATATTTGAGCAGTGAAGCTGGTGAAGGTGTTTAAAAAAGACATACTTAGTAACAAAGGCACGGAATTGTAAGCCATAAATGTGATAGGTGAATATGTTTTTTTAATGAAACTATTCTTGTCAAGCAAAAATTTCCATCAGTAAAATCTGAGAGAGGGGAGTAGTCTCACCATATAAATTCTGTCAGCTCATCGCTTAAGATAGCTGCAACAATTCTACACCTGCTAGTAGAGGGACAAATGCAGTAATAGAAACATTTTTATGGTAATGGGGCATTGATTAAATGACAGAATAGGTTTTCTGACTGTAATGAAGTTTGTAGACAAAATTAAATGAAACAAAATCACCCTGTGGCACCATCACAAACAGGAAGGTAGGAAAAAATGGTCAGAAAATAAAAGAGAATGTTTATCAAATCCACATCAGTTTACCAATATTTCATCTATGTTGAAAGTGGGTAAAAACTAATCAGCATTACAATGCCACAAAAATGAAAGAAAAGTCATACCATGGTTGCATGTGCAATCACTATTTTTTCCCCTAATCACTATTCTTTCCCCTCTGCAAGGAATATCATTACACTGTGTGGGATGAATTGGATCACAACAGGGGAAAAAATAGCACAGAGGAATATAAGTAGTCTGTATCAGGTTGGATATGGAGAATTAATCAGAGAATCAAGATTATTCAGGCACTTATAAATTTAACTTTTTTCTTCTAAAGGAAAAGCTTGAAAGAAATCTTTGTCTCTATAACCGTAATAATCTCCTCCTCAGGAGCAGGTTTTGCAGGCATGCCAGCAGAAAGGTCCAGCATTTCAGTTGCTGTATTAGCTGTTGGCCAGGTGTATTGGGGGTGCATGGCAAGGTTTCATTGTGGAGGACTACAGGGGTAGCTTCTGTGAGAAGCTGTCAGAAACTTCCCCCATGTCTGATAGAGCCAATGCCAGATGGCTCCAAGACAGACACACTGCTGGCCAAGGCCAAGGCCATCAGTGATGATGATAGCACTTCTGGGATAATGTATTGAAGAAGGGGGAAAAGTTACTGTGCAACTGGGCAATTGTAGCTGAAGAGTGAGAATATGTGAAAGTAACAACTCTGCAGACAGCAAGGGCAGTGCAGGAGGAGGGGTGGAGGAGATCCAGGTGCTGCCTGGAGGTCAATGGTGGAGCAGATATTCACCTCCAGCCCATGGAGGACCCCACACAGGGGCAGGGAGATGCCCAAAGGAGGCTGTGACCCCGTGGGAAGCCTGTGCTAGAGCAGGCTCCTGGCAGGACCTGTGTCCCCATGGAGAGAGGAGCCCACACTGGAGCACATTTGCTGCCAGACATGTGACACTGCGGAGGACCCACACCGGAGCAGTGTGTTTGTGAAGGTCTGCACCCATGGAAGGGACACACACTGGAGCAGTTCATGAAGAACTGCATCCTATGGGAAGGACTCATTATGGAGAAGTTCATGGAGGACTGTCTTCCATGAGAGTGACCCCGTGCTGTAGCAGGGGAAAAGTGTGAGGAATCCTTCCCTGAGGAGGAAGGAGTGGCAGAGACAACATTTGATGACACTTTGAACAACCTGGGCTAGTGGAAGGTGTCCCTGCCCAGGCCAGGGGGGTTGGAACTAGATGGTCTTTAAAGTCCCTTCCCACCCAAACCATTCTATGATTCTCTGATGAACTGATTACAACCCTCCATTCCCTGTCCCTATGCACTGCTAGGGGGAAAGAAGTAAAGAATTCAGGAGTGAAGCAGAGATGGGAAAAAGGGAGGGGTGGGGGAAAAGTGCTTTAAAGATTCGGTTTTATTTCTCATTATCCTACTCTGATTTATTTGGTAATAAATTAATTTCCCCAAGTCGAGTCCGTTGCCCATGATGGTAATTGCTGAGTGATCTCTTCCTGTCCTTATATTGACCCACAAGCCTTTTGTTATATTTTATTTCCCCTGTCCCTCTGAGGAGGGCAGTGATAGAGCAGCTTTGATGGAAACCTGGTATTCACAAGGGTCAACCCACCACACCAGAAATGACTTCCATCCAGACAGGAGATGCGTGGCTGGTGTCCAATGCTGTATTTTTAGAATCTCAGCAAAGATTCCTGTCCCTGACGGATTGCGCAGATTTTGCTTTATGTGCCAGGATCTGATGGGACTATGTATAAGTGTAAGGGTAATTTTGGCCAGACCAAACCAGACCTGTCTGGGTCCCCCATTTCCTAGGATCTTCCAGAACTCCCTGGTGCTGCTTGATGGTGCTATAAACCAATTGTAAATCCTCTTCCCTCTATTTTAACTTGTTTTGAATCTTTGCCAGCAATATTTTTTCTTTTGGATTTTAAGCCTTAGTGGGAAGTTTGTGGTTTTTACAGGTTTGTAACTCAGCCACAGTTAAATGCAATTAATGGGACAAAATATTTCTTTAGCCTGAGGGCTTTCTCCTTGCTAAATTTTCAAGTTGTTTCTGCAAACTGCAGGGATTAATTAGAGCAGCTTTAAAAAGCAATAAGGGTCTAGCTAGAACGGGATGTGTTAGCATCTTTTATAGGGGTCACTACCAGCTTCCTTGCTAAGGGACCTGTGGTTATTTTAATCGCCTCCTGTGGTCTATGGGCATTGTATGGAATAGCAAAGTAAAGAGAGCAACTACCAGTGACAGTAAAACTTGCATTCCCAGCCTCCGTATTCACCCCCCAGAAGTTGTGTCACACACCAGGACTGAGTATCAGCTGTTTGTGCCACAAAGAAAGGAAAGAGATGTCATTCTGGAGCCTGGTGGTTGGGGAGAGAGGTGAGGTGGGCTTTTTGCCTCATTCTAGGAAAAAAAAAATCATCTTCTCTTCATCAAGTGTTAACACCACAACAGATTTTTCCCATCTGCATTTTAGCTTCTGCTAGATAAGCAGGGTGAGTCATCACACATGATGATTATGTCTGAACACCATAGGTTCTCCTTCCAGTCAATTGAGAGAAATAGACACTTTCAGGGCACAGAATATCTTAAAATGTGCCTGCATACATTATGATGAAGTCTAATTCAGTGCCTACTGAAGTCTAAAGTACCTTCCTTACCTGCTTCTCACCTCTTCCCTGTCCATCTGCTACCTTCCATGTGGCAGAATTGCTGGTATGGGCATGCAAAAAGATTCTGATGTGCAAATTACAAAATTATAAACCTTTGTTAAACCTGGTGGCATGAGCTGGGAGGAGCTCTGCTGGCAGATGTGAGGCAGCAGGAGGAGGGTTGTGAACAGCTGGGGGAAAGAACCTGAGCAGTCTTACATGCCACTGACATAGCTGTTTGCTGAATGCACATTTGTCTATGTCTCACTGAAAAAGTAATATTGGCAAAATCATACCCCCATTGCTCCAAGTCAAAGCGGTTTGATTTCAGAGTATACAGTTGGGGATTTATATTAGTGTTTCACTTGTATAGAACTTCTAAAATTCTAGTACAATTCATTAAATACGCCACACACAGACAGGTGTTGAAAATAACAATTCAAAACACATGTAGATATCTCTGCCCTATGCCCAACCTCTTACTGGGGAGGACAAAAGCAGCTTACCCTTTTAGGAAGCATCTGGCCATCTCTGCTTTCTCATACATTTCTTATTATTACTGACTGACCATCTGTAATTTCATAATACTTTCTATTAAATAATTTTTCTTTATCCATGTTTCTATTAGCAGTTTAACAATTCATCTTGCATGGTATTTCTTCCACATAATTGTAATATATCTGACAGTGCCTAATTGAAGGTTTAATAATTTCTCATTTTTTTTCCTTAGAGGACATTAATGACACCAAATCTCCAAAAATGAATAGGCTTGTCTAAGATAACCTTCATTTACCTTTGAATGCCCTTTCCTGAACAAGTGTGTATAAGAGGATTTTCAGTATTAAAAGTGTGCTATCATGCCTCATATCTCGTAATATTTCAAAGACATGGTTAGTAGCTTCTTTTTGGGACATTGCAGTTACTTAAATAATCATCATTATGTCCATTCTACATGGTCATTTTATCTGATTGCTCTTTTTTCTTAGGATAAAAATGAGTCACATCATAATTTTATATTTGTAAGCCAAGGCTTCCTCCTAGAGAAATTCCAGGCACTGCTCAGGAATATCTGAATTAAGTTATCAGTCCGTACCTATCTACCTTCTCTTTCAAGGTCCACAATGACATACAATGTTGGAGGGATCTCTTTAATCTTTCATTAGCAGGAAGCTAATTAGGAATATGACTGAGCCTTCCTCACCTGCCTCAATAGACTATGTTGCTTGAAGATGTGAGCTTCCTGGTACAGGAAAACTGTGTTAAGTGCTAATGTGGAGGTTAATATCTATCTATCTTCCTGTGGTTTGAGTGCTACAAGTGTACCAATCTGGCCAATAATCTGAACCTTCCTCTTCTCTGACCTAGTGAAAATCAGCAAAATCTGATGTCTCTTCATGTCTTTTGATCAAGATTAAAGTGCTAAGTACATTGATCTACTCCTGGCTAAAATGTAAACCTCTTGACACGAGTTTCCCAGCTTTCTGTTATTTATGGCGTTGCTTTCAGTACATCATGCTTCTTCACTGTAGACAAACACTTATTTGTATTAGTTTATTCCATAGCACAGAAAGATCATGAACTTTCATCGTAAATTCTTGCCCTGTGATCTCAAAAATATTATACATGCCTAAAAAGAGATGATACCTAAGGAGCAACTATCTCTGTGTGCTAGATTTTGTAGAATACAGAAGATTGAATGTTTTTGGAGGCAATGTTGATAACATGATGTAAATTGTCAGGGACCATCTGCTGTGAAATTGATTGACCATGATTTAGACAAATATTCGGAGATTTAGCAACATTTAGGAAATCATGTAGAGGTTTTATTTTCTTCTTCTCTGCTTTCCTTTCCCAGTGGTCACCTTTTCTACTAAACTTTAAGCAGATTTATATTTAAATTACCATTTATGCAAAAAGGAAGGCAATACAATATTGACTTTTCAGTTTCATGATAATAATATCATGGTATTCAGGATAAGATTTTCTTTGGACATAAATAAATTCAACGTATTTATTCCAAACATATAGTGTTGCAAAAATAAATAGAATCATGCGTAATTATAAATATGGGGTTTAGATGTTTATCAAAATGTCTCCTATTTTTGTGAATGGCAGAGATGTTTTGATGAAACCTGTTTTTTAAGATGGTTGTCCTACTTTCTACATATGTGATCTTCTGTATTCAGCACGGGTGAGACCCATCTGGAGTGCTGGGTCTGGTCCTGAGCTCCCCAGTGCACGAGAGGCTTGAACATAACAGGGTGAGTCCAGTGCAGGGCCACAAGTTTGATTAAGGAAATCTTATCTATGTGGAAAAATACCTGATGGAAGGGAATGAAGAAGACAGAGCCAGGCTCTTCTCAATGGTAATCATTGAACCTAAGGTAATGGGCACAAACTGAAATATGGAAAATTCAATTTAAACATAGGAAAAAAACTTTTCAATCAATCATGAGAGTTGTTGAATGCTGGCACAGGCTGCCCAGAGAGGCTGTGAAGTCTCCATCCTTGGAGATACTCCAAGCACAAAAGGACAAAGTTGTGAACAACCTGCTCTAGCTCATCCTGCTTTGACCAAACAACCTCCAGAAGTATCTTCCAATCCTAGCTGTTCTTTTTTTTTCCTTCCAAAAAAGGAATACTTCCCTCCGCCCCGTTTCTTAGGTTTTATTCAACCACACTAATATTGTTTATCACCCATGGAAAGATATTAACAGAATAAGCTCTCTGAAAACTGTCAATTCTTTCGTCTAATTGAAGAGAATCTGGGAGAGAATTTTTGCGGTAATCTCTGTTTGAGATCTGTTTGAGCTGTGACAGTCTTTGGTAAACTCAGCCACTACTCAGTAGTCTGTGGGCATGGTTGAGACTTCTGCTTGTAAGCCGGAAACCCATGGACTTGGGTTTAACACAGAGATTAAGGTTCCACTACTGAACAGCAATGATGCAAGTCGAACTTAAAAAAGTCATTACAGTATAAGCAGTAGTGCAGTATATGCCTAATGTCTCAGCTATGGGAGCTGCCTGAGCCATCCAGGGAAGGAAAAACAAGCGTCACATTAAAGATTGGATTTTCCCTGTACTCTCCTCCCATTGTTTATTTTCCCCTATTATTGGGCATTCATGAGGGCTGAAAGGGGAACTCAGAACTTGGACAGAAGCTACTGTCTCTTGAGTATGCACAAAGTCAGTTTAGATGTCCTCTCCTGACCAGCAATTTTATTCTGACAAGGGGAGGAGAGGCACTCAGAGAGTTTTAAGTGTGCTCATGGTGATCATCAGCCATCCAGACTGGTCTCAGATAGTCCATGTACTGAGGGCCAGACTGTAGGCCATCCTTGACTCCCATACCATCCTCTGGCAGGTGTGTTGAACTGCAGGATTTAGCACAAGGAGACTGCCAGCATTACCTTTCCAACACCCTTTTGATTCCTCTCCTATGCAGAAAGAGAGAAAAAGCATCTGCAATAAAGCTGTATTACAGCTCTGCTTTGATAAGAATTACTGCGTAGATTGCTGTAATGTAGGTAAAAGGTCTGATACGTACCTGGGAGTCCTTGAAGATAACTTTAAAGCTGACCCTAATAACCAGCATAGATAGATATATGTCTAATGACAGGTCTTTTTAAATCAAGGAGTATAAAGAAGCAGTAGCCAAATTCAGGTCACACAGTTTTAAGCTGTGTGTATTCCCGCCAGCAAAATTTATATCTGTTGAGATGTGAGCAGGCAGATAAGTCCAATTTGAATGAAACTGGAATCCATAAGAATTGAAAACATCATTTATATTCCCTATCATAGTGGTATGGCTACCTCTAAATACAAATACATATGCAAATACTTTAAGCACAGTTTAGATATATGATTGAAATCTGTTTGAGCAAAAATGCAAAAAGTTACAATATTTTTCCACAAAATCAAGTTATGCACCTGAGTTTTTTACAAATGGGCTCTTTAAAATTATTTTCTTCTAGTTTTCCCTGTCACGTTCCCCTGTGCATAGAGAAAAATTTGACCAGACAATTTCATATTAAAAGGTTTACCTGAAAACGTTTGTGCTCGTCTTTTGGAAACAATCATTTTGTGATTGCATTGAGAGCCATGACTGTAAGTGACAAAACCAGACATACCTTCCTACTCCCAGATCTAAGCCCAAGAGACCTATTAAGCCTTTTGTTTTCCCAGGCTGCAGAAATGTGGCCTCTGAGAGTGCAGGTCTGGAGAGAAGTCAAAGCTTTCCTTTTGTATGCTTTGCTTTGGTGCCCCAACAACCATCTCTCACTGACTATGTAGAGAGACCATATGCCAGAAAGAAAGAGCTCTGTAGCTTTTTTCCTGCATTAACATGCCTGACTACATGATGTCTATATAAAGTCCTGTGTCACATGAGAAAAGACAAGGGGACAGGACCTTATACACCTAGAGAAGGAGCCATGAGTGCTCTCCTGTGGTATATATACACATCCTTCCTCTCCGCTGCAAATACTGTGTGACAACAGTGCAAAACAGTTTTTCCCTCTGGAGATACTCATACTTAAAGCAATTTCTGCTGATGACTTAGCACAATTCAGGGATGAAGTGGCATAAGCTGAAGGTAGGAGAAATCAGATCAGCTTTTCATTTGTTTTGGTGACATAATTTGAAGAAAGAGCAGCTGAAGACTCTCAGTGACTGCAACTCAGTGTATTCTTCCTTATTATGAGTCTTAGCAGGTGAACTCATTTAAAGTATGGAGAAATACCATTCTGTCTGGGCTAGCCTGGACTGTAGAAAGTGCTTAGATTATACACGAGGCCAGTGGGAAGGAAGATGAGCACTTACCAGCGAAAGGAGATCTCTGATTGAAAAGTGTATCACTACCTATCTGATGGCAAGAAGAGCATGTCTGTGCATGCTGAAATGATGTTTCTGATTCACCTTGGTGGCACACTGGGACTAGCCACATTGCACTGAAAAAGGAAAGCTTGGGACATGTCTTGACAGACAGGGTTATAGTGCTGTTAGTACCAGAATGCATGAACAAGTAAATGAAAAGCTGTGCCCGTATTAGAGAGTAATGTATACCTAGGTTTCCCTCATCCAGACAGAAGAACTTGTGATTCAAAGTCTGTTTTAACTATTTCCTCTATTTGTATAAGCCCTTGTTTTGCATTGTTGGTGAGACAGCTATTCTGAACAAACAGGCACAAATACTCAATCACAATAGCCTATTTGCACAACTATATCAAACCCCTCATGCAGTATAACGAATTGTAGTATGTGGCAGATACATCACTACAGCCAGGGAAAGAAGCCAAAGTGGACAGGAAGAAAAGCTTGTCTCTACTGATGGAACAGCTAGTTTCAATACACACTCAACAGTAATAAAATCAGCTATTTGACATAAGCTCTAGAGATGTACAGGTTCTCAGTGTGTCATGGCCTGTAATGCTGACGCAAATCTCTACTTCAACTAGATGAGAAGATCCAGGAGGACAGGTCTTTCCAATAATTGAACAGCACTGCTGTGTGCAATGAGATGAGTCACTGGTCTAATGGATCAGGCTTTTACACTGTTTTCCCAGGCTAGAATGAGGATCGAACAAGCGAGAACTGAATGAGACCTTTTCCCAGTCCCTCTCCCAGCGATGCTCCTTCTGCCTTTGGCCGCAACAGGCCACCCTACTTTCCAGTATTTCAGGCTGAAGCTCCTTGTTCTTCCCACTCATGTGTCTTCGAGCAGCTGCTACTTCGTATCTACCTTCTCCTGTCTCATGTTTGCCTCAGTTTCCTCTCCTCTGCTGCCAATGCCTATTTTGAAGCTACAGTATTTGGCTGATTTTTCCCAGAGCTGCATGGCTTTTCACACAAATTCCCTCCTTCCCTCAGCTTACATTTCTTCTACTTTTTTTCCCACCTTGGGACCCAGTTCTCCTGTAGTGGCTACACCACATCGAATGATCACATTCATCAGGGGAGTTGCAGCCACTGGGAGGCAAAGTAGCCAAGTCATATTCTGTAATCTCACGATGTTTTTTTTATTCCACTACTGGTAGTGGAAGTTTTCTGGTGCATGTTATACAGTAAGCAAGAAAGGTCAAAATTAAAAGCCTGTTGGTATTAGTAGTAAAAGCTATAGACCTGCATTTAGGCAACTGTCATGATTTAAAGGGTTACTGTGACACTGGGTTTGCATGATTTCTTAATATCCAAGGACACACAAGCTTTATTTTCTAAGTATCTTTATTGCAGATTACTGCAAATTATTATTAGTAAAAGAAGTATACTTATGATTAATAAGGCAAATATATATATAAAGTTATTGCAAAATTAGTACCAGAAAAGCATGTATATATAGATCAGTAATCAGTAATAGCAGCTAGTATATATTTAAATATTACAAGTTACTCTAGCTAGTAAAGCAGCAAATACAGTTATGTTTATTTATATGCACACCTATATGTACTATTCAAAATATAAAGATATCAACCTGCAGCCTGTGGTGCAGACCATGGTGAGGCAGGCTGTGCCCCTGCAGCCCATGGAGGTTCATGGTGGAGCAGATATCCACCTGCAGCAGGTGGAGGTCCATGCTGGAGCAGGG
The DNA here is from genome assembly GCF_000696875.1 of Nestor notabilis. NCBI lineage: Eukaryota > Metazoa > Chordata > Aves > Psittaciformes > Psittacidae > Nestor > Nestor notabilis. The sequence goes on from NW_009909571.1 coordinate 88,625, forward strand.
GGATGCCCGAAGGAGGCTGTGACCCTGTGGGAAGCCTGCACTGGAGCAGGCTCCTGGCAGAACCTGTGGCCCCAAAGAGAGAGAAGCCCATACTGGAGCAGGTTTGCTGCAGGACTTGTGACCCCATCGGGGACCCATGCTAGAGCAGTCTATTCCTGAAGGGCTGCACTCCATGGAAGGGACCAACACCGTAGCAGTCTGTTCCTAAAGGGCTGTACCCATGGAAGGAACCCACACTGGAGAAGTCTGTTTCTGAACGGCTGCACCCCGTGGAAGAGACCCACACTGGAGAAGTCTGTTCCTGAAGGGCTGCATGCATGGAAGGAACCCACACTGGAGCAGTTCATAAGGAACTGCAGCCCATGGGAAGGACTCAGATTGGAGAAGTTGATGGAGTACTGTGTCCTGTGGGAGGGACCCCACAATGGAGCAAGGGAAGAGTGTGAGGGGTCCTCCCCTGAGGAGGAAGGAGTTGCAGAGACCATGTGTGATGAACTGAAAATAAACCCCATTCACTGTCCCCCTGCATCACTTCTCAGGGTAGGAGGTAGAGAAATGAGGTTTAAAGTTAAGCCAGTGAAGAAGAGAGGGATGGGAGGAAGGTGTATTAAGAATTGTGTTTGTTTAGTAATAAATTAAACTTTTCCCCAAGTCAAGTCTGTTTTGCCCATGACAGAAATTGCTGAGTGATCTCTCCTTGTCCTTAACTTGACCCACCAGCCTCTCGTTATCTTTTATTTTGCCTGTCCAGCTGAGGAGGGGAATGATAGACTGGCTTTGGTGGACACCTGGTGTCTAACCAAGGACAACCCACCACAACAGATAAGACTGTCATCCCAGACAGGAGGTGGATGGCTGGTGTCCAATGCCATATATTTAGTCTAGTTAAAGGTGCCTGGCCCTGACAGATTGAGCAAATTTTGCATTATGTACCAGGATCTGATGGGACTATGTATATGTGTAAGAAGAAGTATGGCCAGATCAACTCAGACCTGTCTGGGTGTCCCATTTTCTAGGATCTTCTAGAACACCCTGGTGCTGCTTGGCATGGATATAAATGAATGTGTAAATCCTCTTCCCTCTTTTTTAACTTGTTTTGGCACTTTGTCAAGAATATCTTGAGGGTTTAAAGCTTTAGCAGGGAGTTTGTGTTTTTTAACAGTTGCAGCCAGGGTCAACCCACTGCAGCTGGACAAGATCAGCCATTACCACAAACAAAGGTAAGTACTGAGGACCCAAGTCATTGGTGCTTTTGGAATATCTGAGAAGTAACGGACAATCCAGGAAAAGTGGCCAAAATAAACAGCACTTAGCCACCAGGGTGCAAACCTGCCAGGGAATTGTTAAAGCTGTAATCACTAAAACTCACCTGAAGAAAGAGGAAATGCATTTGAGTTTGTCTTTTTCTGCTGAGAGTGTTGCTAGGAATCTTCAGGTTGCATTAAAGAATACTGGCTTCACATTGAGAAAATGAACATATAAACAGTGAGCAGAAAGGTTCTGGAGTTGGACTGTTGTCTCTTGGTACTTAAAATGTAGTCATACCAATGAAAAAATTGAAAAAGCTTGAGAACATTTTTGGCTGCATTATCTGTTGCATAGTAACATCATTCAGATACCATGTACAGCCATCAACACCCCCAGAGAATGCCCCATGTAAGAACAGAATAGTCTAGAAAAATATTTTACGTGGGGTCAGAATTACACAGTGCAATGGGGTCAGAATTACACAGTGCAATTAGAGGAACATTCATCACCAGTAGGCACTGGTGGGATAGTGCACTCCAGCAGAGCGTTGCAGCCAGGGACACTTGCAGTCATTTTCTGAGTCATGTATATTGCTCAATTTTCCAACCAGAATTCCAAGCTGCAAAAAAATATAATGCTTTTTCCCCTCATAGGAAGGGGCAATTTAAAGATAGGTGCTGAAAGTATAAAATATAATAAGAGCCCTGAGTTGCCGAAATACCACAGGAATGAGATATGTGCAAGTATTAAATGATATCTTTACTGTAAAGAGCTTTTTTCCCAGAGGTTTCTCACTCTCCGTGCTACCTCCAAAATCGAAACTCATTGCTGATGAATTAGAAGAATGAGATGCACATTTATACAGTCTCAGAGTTGGTGGAAGCTACGTTCCCAAGTATACCCAGCAATAAGTTCTTATTCACCAGAATGGAATCCTTTTGACAAAAGCATGCCCTTTACACTTTAGGATCTGCAGAATTCTTCAGAAGGGGTATCAAAGAGCATATGGCAACTACATGCTGCTTTTGTGAGGGAAAGGCAGTTAGACAGTCTGAATAAAGCCGTTCACAGAAATACATAATGTGTCCTGGGGCTGATGCAGGATGTTGGTGCGAGGTGTCAAATAAAGAAAGATTTTAAATAGAGCCAGTAGAATCGATCTGAGCAGGGCATTCTGACAGTATTTCTTTGCCCTCTGGCCTTCAGTTTTAATTGCTTCATTCACACTGCTCTCACACAATTATCCACAAAATTGGTTAAGGGATTTCAGAGAGGATTACCAAGATAACCCTTAGAACATACTACGGGTTTGTCCAACTCATTGTACTCTGAAAGGGTAGAGGAGGGATCTCTAAGGATGTCATGCGGCCCCTCCATCTGTGTTGGGGAAGAATCAAGTCTTCTTAAATCTTCTTCAGTAGCTGTTTGGTGGACACATGACAAACCGTACTGTGAATCATCACCACCCCTACAGTAATCTTTTGCATAATCAAAGATTCTTAAAACAAACCCAGTTCTTTCCTCCTAAATCATATTCTCTAAGTCTCTTACCTCTCTTGTAATCTCCAATAGTTTTACATTTCTTCAGTGTGTAAGGATCACAACTGGACCCACTATTCCAGCTGTGACTTCCTCCATATGAAATAGAGCAGAATAATTACTTCCTGTAATTATTCTTCCTGAGTCTTACATGCAACGCCCCTGTTAATAAGGATGTAGAGCCCTCTTTTTGACTCTTATTTTCTTACTGATCCATTATACACTATAGTACTGCTATTTCCTACATCATTTCCATTTTGGACTCATTCTTATGATGTCTCTTTTAGTGGACCACTTTGCTCTCCTTTTCTCAGAATTCTACCTTTCAGATTCCACACTATTTTTTTTTTCATAATTAATTAATTTTAATTTCGAACCTGTCCTCCAGAGTGCTTACACACTTTTCTGCTTCATGTCATCTGCAAATTTATATGTACTTTTATTCATTAACAGTTCGTAAAAAATACATAATTGGTGGGATCAGAGTGGGTTTCTAGAGGACTCCATGTGACAAAAAGACATTGATAACTACTCTTTCAACTCAGTTCAAATTGAATTCTTCCAGCCTTCTGTTCAGCTCCCTTCTTACAACCCTCAATCATTTTTATTCCACTCTCTTTATAGATCTCTCTGTCTCACATGCAGGTCAAAGGGATGGTGGGAAGGAGCCTGAATTAATAGGGAAGTTCAACAGATGTTTTTGCTAAACAGTCAGATCTTCAACAAGAAGAAAGTATTTTTACATCCTCACTGAAGTAGTCACCACAGCACTAGGCAAAGAAAAGATCATCTCTGAAATCCAGAAGGACACAGCAGTTGGATGAGATCACTGTTCTTTGCTTGAAAGCATTGGCCCAGAACTGTGATGTTTGGATGGGCAACATGTGATCAGTACCTGAGTAGCTCCGATTCCATCACAAACAAGAGGGTGGAAAAAGGAGGTGTTGGCTATTTAAAGAACGCTTAAGGTACATTTCACAGAATCATGGAAATACTGTAAGGGACATCAGGAGGTCATATAGCCTTGTGTCCCACTCAAACCAGGAACTAAACCCATGCAGAATTAGCACTTCTTGCTTCATCCAGCTAAATTCTGAAAATCTCCAAGGTTGGAGATTGCACAATTATTTTAGACATCTGTTCCAGCATTGTGACATATTCCTACTAATAGAGTACTTCCTAATGTCCAGTCCCATTTGCTTGGTCCCATGATGTTGATGTCTCCACTTCACATCATAGACAGCACAAGGAAACCATGATAGAGGTGGGTGTTGATCTCTGAACAAAACCAGCACATTCACAGATGGTAAAAGCTTGTAGGGTTAAAGTTGTAACAGCTGCTGTTAAAGCAAAAGCAAGTTGCTTCATAGGGCTCTGTGATGAAACATGGTGACTGAGCACTGCTCCATCCTGTCTATCATCTCTATAACCCCTAAGCCAACTCATCTAGACCTGCTATCACACTGCTGTCTTTAACTGCAGGAAGCTCATGACACTATGACATTGTGGTAGTTGTCTGATAGGTTGAACACTAGGCAACATCTTATAAGCAGTAGCTACAGTGAAGGTGGCTGTAATGTTGTGCTCAGGACAGTGACAGCCAAGTTGCCCTGGTGATTTGAGCATATCTGTTTTCCAGAAGCAAAATTCTCCTTAAAGACAGAGGGGCTAAACCCACAAGGTATATTTGTATGTGTGCCCTACAGCAGTATTTGACATTTCTCTATCATCATAGTGGCATCATTGATCTTTGTGGTATTAACAGTACTGTCGAGGTCTTTACCCTAGAATTCCCATAATCTTTTACTGCAATTTCATCTGAGAGTAAATGGTTAGCAATCGATTAGCCTCTTTTATCCTACCCCTCCACCCCCCCCAAAAATCCCCAGACCCAGACTCTCTCATTTAATTTTTTTATTTTGCTTCCACAATGCTGAGAAAAACAACAATTACACTGGAAATAATATGAATAATTCACTCCAAATGCATGATAATAATTTTAAAATATAAATATTTTATTTTAAAAGTTTCATAAAACTACTAAGCAATTCCCATGGCTATAGGGTTTGTGTATATCATATATAGCAGAAGATAAAATATAACTTGATACTACAGAATAAAAAAAAATGTATTTTGAAGCATGCAGTATAGATAGGTATGCAATGCAAGTACCTCCTTTCTTCATTTTCTCCAAGAGAAGGAAAAAGTTATAAAGAAAATAATCACAGATATTCAAAGGTGCTGGCTGCTTCTTGCGAGGTGTGTAATGCCCTCAGATATGACTTTTGGCAGTAGGTACTCATGGGAGCTTTGTGCCTTATATGAAATTTGCTGTTCACTTCTCAGGATTTTCTTAATATTTCCCAGATTGAAAACAACATTTTCCTGATGAAGTCTGTAGAGCCTGTCAGAGGCTTGCTTAGAAGAGGTAGGAAACAGGCATTCCTCAGATCCAGGAAGAAGGTAGGGGGGAAAACTCCAGATTGACCAGGATGAAAGGTTTATATATTCCAACAAAAAATAATTTCCTATTAAAATTGATAACATGTCAAGACTGTGAATTTAATTCCCTCATATTTTGGAACGCAGAAGGAATTGCAACATGCACAGGTTAAAGCAGCAAAAATTATAGCTTTTCTGGCAAATAGGCTAACACTAGCCCCAAGTTTGCTTTTCCTCGTCCACTTGCACTGACAAGACTGGGGGTAGCTCTGTCAAAATCCAGAAAATGACAGTCATACCATAGTGCATAAGGACAAGGAGACAAGGGGTCTATTCTTTGTTTTCAATATTAAAATGCTCATGCAGTGCAGATCTGTCTTCTGGCTGTTCCTCCACTAAAAGAGCTAGCAATAGGAGCACTCACATTGTTTTTCAGAATACTGTCATTGCAATTGGTGTAAGTGTGGTGAATTGGTGAATATTTAAACTCTATGAAGAAATCCACTGGTTCTCCTTATGTATGCTGTTCATTAACATTTAGGAAATGGGCAAAGTTTTTTCTCAGTAAATGCCAAGAAAAAACATGTATTTGATTTTTACCCTATAACACACACCTCCCATCCTAGTATTTCATGCTATAATTACACTTCAAATGAAAGCATGGAACAGGTCACCATATTGAAAACGCCTCCTCAGAAATCAATGAGTGTTTCCTATTCTAGATTGCATTAGAGATAAGAATGCTGCAGTAATGCTTTTCATGAGGGAAAAATAAAGAGACCTTTATTTAGCACTATAAATGATGTCTCTCCAGGGTAAGCAGCAGCATTTCTCAAATAGCTGCTAATAAGACTAAGTATGGTAGAACATTGTAGTGAATCACAGTGTTGGGTCACTTACATAAAGAAGTGAACAACTGAAGCATAAGCAAGCTTCTCTGTTAATTAATTTGTAAGGCATGCAAGTGGCGTTTAAAGAGAAAACTTCTTATGGCTGTCTGTTGCAATGGGATGTGAGACTCTGACAGCTAGTGTAATTGTTCTCTGAGTTTCCTGAGCTCATCTGAAACAACCACTGGGTCTGTACACTGCTGGGAATAATGCTAGTAGAACATTTGGATTTCCACTGGCCTCGGGCAGAAGGCAGATTGCTGCTATGGCTCAAATGGCTCAAATTATGTAGCAGGAAAAAGTAGGATGTAAGTACTCCAAGAAATGTCATACTATGAAAAGGAGAAGCCTCTTCCTGTAAGTTTAGAAAGCCTTGCCCTTTCCTGTCCCTGAATATTACTGACCTAATTGCACATTTAAAAATCATATTGCTACACATTTGTGCTGATGATAAAAGGAGCCAAGTTCCGGGATTTTCATGGCAACTGAATTGCCTTTCTGTGTTTTCTGTGTTTTCTGTGTTTGAAAGCCATTCAGAATTTTCCACTGGAATAGGAAAAGAGGATCCATAACTTTCAATAATAGATATAACTTGAAAATTGAGCTGCAGTAAAAATATATCAGAGCTTATGAAAAGCGGAAAAATCTGTGTGTGCAAAATTTCAATTTTGCCCTTTAAGGAATTCATATACATAGGCATTTGTGTAAAATGATTCAGATTCTGTGCAAGAAGGAAACTTACCAAAGGCCAGCTGATTATTTAACAAGGGAAAGTTTCATCTTACATCCATTAGTTGCAGCTAAGCTTATATGAAATTAGCCAGTGAGTTAATCACTGGCATTGTGGATGGCAATGCAAATTGAATGTTTGCTTTACTAACACTGTGGTACTTCCCCATATGATCAAAAGGGAAGAGAACTACTATACCGAGTTTTTTCAGCCTAGGCTCTGTACTCACAGTCTGTCTAGTCGATGTTATATTTCAGTCATAGCAGATGTCCAGAAGGACGGAGAGAAGATTTTTTTTATTCTCTCAGTCCTTCAGTGGCAAAGATTAGCAGTTTCAGACCTTCTCTGTGCTCTCAGAGGCATTGAGGAGGATGCAGCTCACTGAAGAAGAGCTAGATAGACTTTGTATTAAAAAATGTGAATCGCTGAAGAGTTTTAAAGGTTCTGTTTCCATGCTAGACCAGGGAAAAGTATCTTTAGAGCCTAACGCAGTTCTCCAGAGGGATGTGGGCAGCTGCTACTATTGATCCAAGCCATGAGTGAAGGGATAACACAAAACAGGTCGTGGGCCTTAACTCATACACATCGTTAGGATAGAGGAGAAAGGCACAACATGGGCTTCTCCTAAGCCTTCTCAAAGAATCAGGATATGACTACTCTTTATACAGCATATTCTATTGCATTTTCCCTAGTTTCCAGCTGTGCTATCTTTCACTTGTTTTGCAGAAAGCTTCGAATGCTTGTGAGTGGAGTGGCTCTTCCTGGTAAAGAGTGCCCAGAAATAATGCATTAATTTTCTCAGATGCTGAAAGATGGGACAAGGACCCTCTGGGATGTCTGTGCTATTTGTCAGGGGAGATCCTGAATACTCATTCCTCAGCCCTTTTTTTTACTGTCAGCCACAACAGAAGGTTTTAGTATGATGTATTTAACTGATTGCAATTTAGATTGATCTAAGCTACTGTGAGCACCCTCATAGGACTTTCCTCTCTCTGATAAACACTGTGGTGCTTTGCTTTTACCATTGTAAAGAGCTGTCCTTGCTTGGAGATCTCATGGCTTGCTCTTCTGATTGTAGAGGGTGCCTTTGTTTCTTCCAACAGCTCAGGGACTTCCCTGAGAAAGTTTAGCAAGTTTTTACACATTATTTTCACCACCACCAGAAAAGCTCATCAGCAGTCCACGGAAGCAGTAGGAAAGTCAAATTTCTAGGTTATTTTCCTTGATGCCAGATGTGTACAGTGTATAATAGATTTTAGTTTTGCATGAGAAAACCCAAACTAATCCAACAGGATCAGCTATTTGTTATAAGAAGCTGTGGCTTGTCACATCTCTCCACTCTGTTCAAAGGGTTCTATTACAAAGAAGTTAGAGTAAGCATTGGTAAGCACACAGTTGTATGTTGATACGGTGCCTGTAGATACTGGGGCAGGATTTACAACTGAAATGTTTAATAGTATAAATTATTTCATACACAGTCTTTCAGGTTAGAGGCTGGCACTGTGTGTTCCTGATCATAATACAGGCCAGAACTGCAGTATATATTTTAAAAAAGAAAGAGTTTATAATAAAATGCATCAGTAGCATGAGGAAGCCTAAGAATAGCTTGAAGCAACATAGCAATGGACTATGACAAACTATGTGTCATAAACTGTCTGTCGTAGTTTATTACTGTACAGTGATTAATCCAATATCATCACCTTTTAGTATTTCTGCCTGCAAGAGTCTGGAGAGGGAATGGGTCTCTGAGGAGGGATTGCCATAAGGAAATAATCTCAGGCAGGATGACAGAGATGCTGTTGGATGTACTTGTTTCCAAATTTCTCTTTTACTATAGTTTACTTAAAAGAGAGGGTTTATCTGACTTCTTTCTTATAAGCTCCCTGCTGGCTCTTGGCCAGGCATTGAGATGTGGCTTGAATAATTTATTTTCTGAAAGGACTGAAAAAAATTTCGTTTTGGCAGAGTCATCCCCATGAACAAGCCCAACAGTTTGGGTAATTTGTCTTTAAGTTTTAAATATAAGTTAGTATAGATAGAAAGGAGAAATTCAGGAGAGGGAGCTAACGAGAGGAGAAAGAACCTGCATGAGCAATAAAAAGATAAGAAAATCTGAAATGCAATTAGTTTACTTAGAGTTTTTTTCACTTGAAAAAGAGCTTTTGTTTTGATTTTCTGTTGTTTAAAAACTGTGCTGAAAGGTGTGAAACAGCATGAATCCATTTTTCACTATTTCGTGTTGCCTGAGAAGCATTACAGCAAGAGGTCTGGATGAAGGGTGGCAAGAGAGAAGTAAAACCAGCAAAAAACAAGCAGGGGGTGTCCAGGAAGAAATAACTGCCAACAGTTTTGTGCCACAGAAAGAAAGAAAGAAAGAAAGGTGAAGAAGGGGCAGGACACAAGGATGTGTCCTTTGCTTCTTCCAGGCACTGTGGCCAGGGTGTAAGAAATCATGATTATTAACATTAAATCTGTGAAAAATACTTGTGATAAGGACCACTTGTAGGCATTTATCAACACTAGCAATAAGGATTTCCTTCAGTTTTTAACATCCTCAAAAAATGCTGTGACTCATGTGAGAAAAAGTCAGTATTATTCTCAAGCTCTGTAAGAAATACAGAGAAAAAGTCTACTTTTCTCCATGGAAAGTAAAGGGAAAACTCTAAGGTTGGATTTAGCAGAGTCCTGCAATAATGAATAAAAGATTAAAAAGTGCTTGGCAGAGAGTTTGTGTTAATCAGTGTCTTCTCATGTGGGCATGTTTCCTCCAGCAAGCCTGTAAACTTTGATTTTGTGTAATTGGGAGGTTAAAAGTTCTCCTAATTAGCATCCACTTCTATTGGGAATGTAATGCCTAGTTTGCAATCATAAAGTTGAGGGATTTTTGAAATGCTGCTAATTATGAAGTAAATTTGCCATTTGAAGCAAAATTAAAGTGTGGAGCCAAATGAAGCCTCAGAATCACCATCTTTGTCAATGTAAAAGGAAAGATTAGATAGCTACATTTTATAACCTTTTATGACTTTAGAGATAGTAAAATGGATATTAAGAACATGTGGTCAAATGTGTCTATTTAGCAAATCATTTCATGATTGTAATGATTGTGATCAATTTTTTTCCTGGTGTGGTATTAGCGGCTTTACTTGACACACAAAGTCAGTAGAGAAACCCTTAAAATCAAATCTCTTGCCTTAAAATGTAGGGGAGTAAAGGTGAAATTGCAGTCTCTTCTGGAAGAGTCAGCTAGAATGCCAATAAAATATGTGATTAAAGATGACTGACTGAAGTACATTTTTTGACTTGTACTCTGATGCTGGCTTCTAGGGACAGAGAAACAGACTTCTCCATGGGACACCAGAAAACCACCTGCTGAATAAAGATGAGGGTTTGTGAGGTTCACTGGAAGTAGCCCTCAACAGAAATTTACTAGCTTTTATTTCTTTTATTCAGCACATGATTAGAGAGCTCTTTCATCTGCACATTGAAATTGATCATAGTGGGCTTTTCTTTTACACATACTTCTCCTGTCTGGAGTACAGATGTAGGTGAAGGAATTATACTCATAAGTCAATGAGTGACATAATTATTTTCCCTTTTATATATTATATGGACTTCTTCTCTAGAGTCATACATCATAGATAAGAGCATTTCTTTACAGAGTAACATATGCCAGTACTGTGGCTGACCTACAGAGTTATTTGATGGATCTGACATGGAATTAGAATATGATTTCAAAACTGCACAACTCAAATCTGAACACAAATTTATGGACTAAACTCTGCCCATCACTAGTTCTATTGATTATGAGGGATGCAGGGTTAGACAATTGCAATAACTTTATTTCTTGCTCAAAAATGGAAGGTGTATTGCCAAAGCATGTTTTCCAGAGGTAGAGAGTTTGGGGGAAAGAACTAGAAGTGGGTGACATCTTGCAGTCACTGCACCTTATGCTGAAATGACTTTCATGAGCACATAACAAATTCAATGCAAATGACCAATGAATTTGTAAATGAAAAGTTAGTGTTACACCTTGTTTTATGAAAATGCAGTAAGATAAGAAGTTCCACTTTTCATCTGAGTGGTGACAGCCAGACTTTTGTACATGGCTGTATTACACGTGATCCCAGTATAGCAAAGTATTTTGGTTGATCACAAAACTTTTAGCCCTCAATAGCAACACACGTGGGCAAAAATGCATGTACTAAATGCAAAAAGACATCATGCCCACAGCACAGGCTATCGCATTCTCATCAGACTTATTCTCTGTCCCACTATATTTGAAGTATCACATCTTGACCTTCCAGGAACTCCACCCCCTGAGCTGAGGGAGCCCTAAACACAAAATTCACCAAATTGAATCCTATGTGATTGGTATCTCCACTCTCATAGCTCAGTGGAGGTGTTTAAAGCAAGATACTCTGTCATACAGAAGACAACTTGTGAGGGAGTGAGTAAAGGCAGTCTCAAGGCACTGAGATCAAAGTCTTCAGAAAATAAGAGTGACTGTACAGGACACCTCACCCTATTTCAAGTGTAAAGCTCAATTCTTTGTTCTTGTCTTACTAATGGGAACAAACAGCATACAAGAAGGACTAATAGCAAGAGAAAAAGTGCAGTGTCTAATGGGTTATTAGTAGACCATCACACATGAGATTGATGCCTGATATAAGAAACTAAACAGATATTTTCATCATCAGGAAGATCAAATGAACTTAAATTTAACCCTTTTCTAGTGCATTAAGTTGTTATAGGAGATAATTTGAAAATTGTGGTTCAACAATTGAGAAATCGTCAAAGTCTTTGTTGAAGAAAGCTTCATTAGATCAGTGACCTTAGGGACTGAAGACCAAACTTCTCTTTTAATGACAGTTGTCTTTATGAGCTACATCTGCTGGTACAAAGAAGGAATTGAATTTTTGAAGTCAAGGGACTTTGCCTCAATCTCTTAGGTGCTCCTGAGTAGAGCTGAAGAAGGGTAAAATTAACACTGCTTTAATCTTGGGGGTAAAAGTAAGTAGCTAAAATGCTTCAAAGTATATTGAGGATAAGAGGTTTTATTGAAAGCGAAAAAGCATACCACCACTGTGAGACTGAAGAGTTTCAAGGGACTACAGAGATCTGTCAACCAAAGTTTCTAAATCCTGCCTACACAGTTAAAAAACATCACTTTTGCCTCAGAGGACTAACCTATCTTGGCAATTAACTCAGTATGAGAGGACAAGATTCTAAAATAAACATAAAAAAATCAAAAGCCTCAGTTCCAGGCTGTCATGAAGGAACTGGAACTTCAAAATCAAGACATTTTGATATAGCTGTCCATGTCCAAAATACCTTAATTCAGATGCCTATGTGTAAGTTGATTGTCTAAGCTCCTGTTAAAGTCAGTGAAAAGCCTTACAGTTGGTGAAGCATAAAGAACGACTCCTCTGACCAGCTACCTAGAATGATTCAACTGCCTGAAATACTGCCGTTTGAAATGCCCCAGGGTATCCAAGGTCCTGAAATCATGGAATGGTTTGGGTTGGAAGGGACTTTAATGATCACCTAGTCCAACACTCCTGCTATGGGCAGGGACACCTTCCACTAGACCAGGTTGCTGAAAGCCTCATCCAACCTGGCCTTGAAAATTTCCAGAGATGGGGCATACACAGTTTCTTGGGGCAACCTGTGCCAGCACCTCACCACCCTTGCAGAAAATAGTTTCTTCCTTATATCTAATCTAAAGCTATCCTGTTTCAGTTTAAAGCTATTACCTTGTCCTATCCCTACATGCCCTTGTAAAAAGTCCCTCTCCAGCTCTTTTCGGTCCTCTCAGGTACTGGAATGTTGGTCTAAGGTCTCCTTGGAATCTCACAGAGGACCTGTGGGAGACCTTTAGGACTGGTAGGTGGATACCAGGCAGGACACACCATTTTGAATGGCACTAGACACCCTTGTTGAGACACCTGAGTCCATCCAGGAGAGATGTCCTCCTGGGTCTCATCCTCATCCCTGCTAGCAGTACTGAACAGAGGAGGTCTGTATGCAGTTACCTGAACTGCATATGTTCAGGTGCCTTTTGGGATGGCTGGAGTGAACTGGCAGCCTCTGGACACTGGTGTGGGAGGACTAAGTCTCCTTAAGGTCCTGTGTCATATTTGTGGCAGTATCTCAGCTACTGCATGCCAAATGGCACTCTATGTTAAAGCATGTGCAGTCCCCATTGTACCGGAAGCTTTGATGCCTCAGGCATTTCCATGTGGACACATGCATTGGAGTATCATGTTTTCCAACTGAATCCCTTCCTAGCTGTGAATTCAGACCCTTGATCAAATTATCATGGTGTAATGAGCAAGCTAAAAAGTCTGTGACAATGTGTTGCAGGTTAGCTAAAGTCTCTGTCACAAAGTAGTAAACTGAGTTAAATTCCCATCATTTGCTGTGGTTCCTTGCACAAAACATACACAGGTAGCAGATTTTAGTGCTCGTCTGATAACTCTATTATGCATTTGAGGGTGATGTGCCATCATTCATCATCATATTGAAAGAACAGGTCCAATCATGAGGTTCTATGGGTTCCTGAAATTTGCTTTCATGTGTGCCACTGAAAAGCTATGCAATATGTGGCAAGAATAGGCAACCAGTAAAAAGTAGTAGGTGTTGTAGAAAGTCTGTATCTGTTTGAGTTAGAAGACAGTATCAAGGAACTAATATATTTGGAATGAAAGAAGCCTTGGCACTGGTATATATTACATACTAGATGGCAATTTTAATAGTGATGCCAAAAATGCAAAGATGCTAAAAAAATACAGACTCTGTTCAGAAAGAGCAGAGTGAGGTCTTTGAATTATGAGGTATATGTTGCTGGAGTATGTCACATTCTCTTATTTAATGGATGATAGATGACAAGTATTTCTATAACTGTCAGTCCTGCACTACTAGCAATCAAAAGGCAGTAACTGTATTTTACATTTGTCAGCAGTGTAATGTCCCACTCAGTCTCAAAAATGTGCAAATCCTGAAAGTGCTTCTTTTGTGCCAATGTTCAGAAGTGCAGCAAGCTGACCTGAAAGTTGTACAGCCATTTAAGTGTATCTGCTACAGGACAGCTAACCTAGGAATAAGTACATAGAGAATTAAGACATAAGAATGTAAGTAATAAATGAGATTCATTATATACTAAGGATCTAGCTGTTACCAGACAACTCTGATTTAAGTTTTTAATGAGATTACAAGTTCTGTTGCAATGATAGTTGCAAAGATATGGTATTGTTCAGACCTGTACAAAGTGTTTGGTTTAGTATTACACAATATGGTGAATAATAAAGGAGCTCTCTAGGGTATCAATACACTACATGTTGAGTAGGTTAATATCTAGCTGTCTCAAAGATCTCAAAAAAATATTGTCATCAATATCTCTATCAGACAGTGTTACTTCTAGGAGTTTTTGTAGAGTTTGGTGAGAAATTCTGTGATATTCAACAGTCTCACTTGTTTAGGAAGCTAATACAAAATCCCTGTTGATGCATTCCTAAATCCTGTCAGAGTAACAGGACTGCCAAAGAGAGAGGTTCATCTCATGGTACGGTAGGCTACAGCCTAGCCATACCAAATGTTCCATGTTAAAGCAGGCAATGCAGACCGTTCTTGTAGAAAGGAGTTCTGTACCCTGGAAAGCATTGACTGAAAATAGAATTGGCTTCTGAGGGAAAATGCACGAGCATGAGCTCCTGTATGATAGAGGCAAAAAGCGCTAATTCAATTCTTGTCAGTATAAACAACAGAATAGTGAGTAGGAGGAGGAAATTGACTTTTCTTTCTGTGTGACATTATTGGGACTGATGTGGAATAATGTATACAGTCCTGATGTCAACATTTTAAAAGGGATGTTGAAATACTACAGTGTATATAGAAATAAGCCGCAGATATGTTTTGATGGCTGGAAGGGGAAAAAAAGAGAGAGAACAGTGAGAGCTCAATCTGTTTATCTTATCAAACAGATCAGAAGACAGCTTAATTACAGCATGTAAGAACCTTCATGGGGAGTAAATACCAGTTACTTGAATGGCTCTTTAATCTAGCAGACAAAGGCACATCAAGAGCTAGTGGCTGGAAGTAAAACCAAATTCAAACGAGAAGTTAGACACAAACTTCTACCAGAGAAACTGATTAGCCACTGGGTACAAAGGAACTAATAAATTCTCTGTGACCTGATTTTTTGAAGTCAAGGATAGATTCTTTTCTCAAAGTGTATGTTTAATCAGGCCAAAGTGATCCAGCTTAATGTGGAGGTAATGGTGTTAAAGTTACTGACTCAGGAAACAGACCATGGTAGAAGATCAGATTGTCTCTTCCAACCTTGATCATTGTAAATCTTGGCAGTACGTCTTCCAGTACTGAGTCCAACCCCACTCTTAATTCTTCTATGATTTCCTCTATAAACCATGGTGAGGTTCATTTCTAGTACTTTTAGCAGATATCTGGGCTTAACACATCACCCTAGCAAAACAGCAGAAAGGTGATGCAGAAGGAAAGATGGAGGAACAATTCATGTAGGTTTTCCTCCTTGGGAAAAAGGAGAGGGCAAGTAGACGAGATGTGATAGAGGTCTGACCACTTCCCAGTGCTCCTAGTACAACACTCACAACATAGAAGGGCCTGTGGCAATTTGCTAGTTAAATACTAATCTCGATAGAAAAGGTAATGACTGTTGCTGCTGAAACTCAGGGATATACAGAAAGGCAATGTTCACCTAGCAAGGAGGTTTTGTTGCCTGTTTATTAACAATCTGTTCATTTCCCCAGGACAGAGATTTTGCAAGCCAGAAGTGAGGAATATAAACATTCAAAAAAATCGCATGAATAAAATTAATATGTTAATTGTATTGTGACAGTTACTTAGCACTTCATTACAAGAGAATTCCAGAGCTCTTTATATTAGCTCACGGCCAATAATAAAGGAATTAATTCTAGGTCAGGTTCTGACACTTTCACCAACACTCAGTGTACTTCCCTCCATGAATAGTTCAACCAAATGAAAGAGAATATTTGCATAACGTGACAGCTTTCATGCAGTTATAGCAATACCAGGCTTCCATGGAGTTACAGCAATACCAGGCTTTAAAAGACATTACTTGTGCTGTTTTGGGGTATTTCTGTACCCCATAAGTGTTGAAGAAGATAAAAGTTCAACAAGAAAGCAGCTTTTACAGTAACTTTCATAGCCCTGAAATCCCCTTCTGCTCAGCATAAGAGTTCTTCCTCTCCTCTTAGTGGGGTGCCTGAATTTCTTGGGTAGAAGGAGAGGAAGCACGGATGTGTCATAGACACAGTTTGCTCCCTTGAAACAAATACAGATATCCTTCCTCTGAGAAAGAAAACCCCTGTGAATACAGTTGTGTGATAGCCCTCCAACACATAATCTCAATCTGGAACGTGTATCACCAAAAAAGCAAAATATTTTGATTTCCAGGGACAATTTGTAATCCGTTTATTCAGAATAAAAACTTTCAAAATTATCATCTGACAGATGTTACTCAAAAATGTTTTACTAAGTCCCAGCACCTCAAAAATATTCCCACTAAGTCTTCCTCACAGCAACACAAGCTTTGACATGTTGTTGGATAAAATGCCTGCAGCAAGAGGAAAGCAGATGTGCCAAGTCAGCTAAAGCTCAACGCACAAAGTGAGAGGGCAACAGTTGGCAAGTATGCAAATATGATTTCTGTTAAATATACCCTCTTAGGATTGCTTGTATGCAAGGTGATACATCCTCAGGACTGCCTTCATGTAGATGCCAACATTCCTTCAGACTACAAAATCTCTTCCCTGTGCAATACTGAATCTTAATGTGGTGGCTTTGTGGTTTTAACACCTTTGGATCTCTATGACTAATGTACAATGCAGAAGCAGATTACTTAACTCAGGGCACAATTAAAAGATTTCTTCCTAATGTGGTCTGAATCAATACCATTGCACAAGTTAACGTTAATGTCGAAGTAGTAAAAAAACCCCACATTTACAATATTGCAAGGGTTATTTAGTATTAATGAAGAGAAGCAGGATAGATTGTGGTACTTTCTTGAGCTCAATATTGAATATTCATGGAAACACATAAGCACATATCCAACACAACTTTTAGCCGTATGTGTAATTTTCAAGCATTTTACTGTACAAGAGTATCCGAGCTGTGTGGCTCAGTTGATACATTAGAGGG